>NW_009943859.1:0-367 GCF_000696875.1 Nestor notabilis
CCACACGAATTTACCAGGACTTTGTGCTGAGAGTAACGGCAAGGCAGATATTTTGATGCAGCCAGTCACCGTCTCTCCCATTCCCAATACATGGCAACAGGCTAAATTATCACATGAATTTTTTCATCAATCACCAAAAGTACTCAGAAGACAATTTCATTTAACTATGGCAGATGCCAAAGCGATTATTCAAGCGTGCCTTGACTGTCAACGCTTAGCAAAGGGGCCAACAGTTGCAGTTAACCCTCGTGGTCTGCACTCACTGCAGATATGGCAGATGGACGTTACACACATTCCTGAATTTGGCAGGCAAAAATATGTACATGTGTCAGTGGAAACATTTTCACAAGCACCATGTATAACAGCA
>NW_009943860.1:0-11297 GCF_000696875.1 Nestor notabilis
AAAAATAATAATATTCTTTTAATTATGAAGACTCTTGATTACTCTTGCCAGAGTAGATAGTTTGCAGTGATCATATTCATGAAATGTGGCCAAAATTATAACAGTTTTCATCATGTTGTAGTTTCCCAAATTATTTTTTCACTCTTGGTGGAGGACCCAAGTGATTTTTCTGCCCACTCAGTTGAAGCAGGAGCCTGGTCCCAGTGACACCAATATAACCAACCTCTAGTGTTGCCATTGCCTTGTGCAGTTTCTGTGCTTTACACAAGTTGGTTAAACAGAACCAACTGTTCGTATCATCTTATAGGGCATCATTAGTCACTTGATAATCCATTAGCTGTGACAAAAAGGCATGCAAGTTTGGATATTTAGACTACTACTCTTCTCTGCACTGTGTGGGGAAGACTTCAATAGGAAAAAGTGCATAGCAGGTGGGAAGTGAACATAATGATCTTAAAACTGTTACCTGTCATGGCAGGGGGAAAAATGCCAAAACTGGCAAATAACTGGTTATTTTAAATGGTGATTGGAGAGGTGGGAAGAAAGTGGGGAGAAAAATTTGTGTTGGGGTACTGCTTTAGACAAAGCAAATTTTCTTTGAAAACAGCTTGAAGTATTTAATTGGACATAAAATGAGAGATTCAGTTTGACTTTCAGTTGTGATACCCTTTTTCTTAAAACACAAAAATGCTTCCAGAATTAAAAACCAATTTTTCAAGAAGAAAAGCCAGCACCTTCAGTACCTCAAAGGCTGCTATTTTTAGCTAGAAGTAAGTCCTGAAGTCCTGATGAATAGATCCGTCCCTCAAAAAACACATTTTCAAAGAGCTTTGTGTTTTGCTAAATTACTTAACCCTTCATCAAGTGTCTGGTTTCATTGTCTAACCTTGCTTTTGAGTTTTGCATGCAAAAGCTTGGCTTGGTCAGACATCCTGCTGGGCTGAGTAAAGAAGGAATTGTTTCAGCCTGTTTCAAAAGTTTGAAAATTAATATTAATGCAGTCCTCTTGCAAAACTTGTACCTTCCTTAATACTGGGTGCTGAAGACCTTATCTACTTCTGCAGCAAGTCTTCGTGATAACCAAGGTTTGCTCTGATGGTAAAGTTATGCGAAGGTTCACAGTTCAGTGCCTCAAGAAAATTACAGTAAGTGCCCAAAGGTGCCTGCAAGCTGCAGTGGTAATGTTTATATAGGTATGGGTCAGATGGTGTTCTGGTGTTTTTATATATACATGGAAGAAGTAGATAGTGCCTTTAGGCAGATATAAAATTCTCAATTAGCTGAGCAGTCTGCCTGTTCTTTTTGAGAAAAGAATTTAGCTAGATATTCTCCCCCATTCACAAAAAAACATTTAGTTTTGGGAAGGTGAGATCCAGAATGTAAAACGTTATTGCTAGGATGTAAAAATTATTATTAGCACTTTTATTACTGAGTTGCTTTGCATTATATAGAAAATCTTGTGTATTCTTCTGTGCTCTATTTGGCACATTGAGTCATTGAAAGAACTGTCCCTTCTGTAAAACTACGTTGTGTTAATATAGATTAGTAATAATATGCGACACAGACAAAATATGTCAGGCTTTATTAATACTGAAAGCAAGATAAAGCCTGCTATTGTTTAGTTGGCAAAAATAAAGGAGGCCACATACTGAATTTAGCAGACTTTCTCCATTACTTAGTAAAAGCAGCAGGTATAACGTGTCTCCAGTGTGTGCACCGTTCTTCTTGATGGGTATTCAGAAAGGCAGTTAAATTGGCTCTAGTTTGAGACAGTCGTGTGATGTTTGATCTCTTACATTGAACAACAGTCTGCTTAAAAACAATTTAATATTGACCTTTTCCATGACCTGGATTTGCAAGTTTTTGTGTTCCCTATGAATAAATAAAGTCAGTTTACCACACTGAAGAGAAAAACCAGCTTGTAACCCTTTAATCTGCCACATCCATATCCAATGTGTGCTTTGAAAACAACTAAAAAAAAAATAAAATTCTAAACTCTAGAAATCCTGCCTTTATCTTTTAGGGAGAGGGGAAGGTATATTTAGGTATGTATTTTCTTTAATAGTAAATGAAAAAAAAATCTGGTTTGCTTAACAAGAATATAATGGAAGAACTATCCCATGTCTTATGTCTGTGTTATGCTATGTAATCACAATTTTTGAAATAGCTGTTTTACTTCAAATGATAAACAGCCACAGCCAGCTGTGGAAGATCTCTGTCAGCTGAAGATAAGATGAAAATTATATAAATATAATCCTTTATTTACTTAATTCACTGAGTGTTTAGTTTGTTTTTTAAAGGATAAATAAAAACCTTTACATTAGGTGGTAGGCAGGTCCATGATAATATTCATGTAAGTGGACAGTAGATATTACTGGGATTTGCAGGAGAAATTGGGAATGCTTATTTTTTTTGTTGCAGCTGTAAACATATTAAAAGTCAAACTGCGGAGTTTGAGCACTAAAAATCAGACTAAGTGCCAGTTTCAGCAAGTGCACAAGAGCAGGCCCAAAGAAACTCTCAAAAATATGTGCATTTCTCTCTGTATTTAGAACCTGCTTTGTCTGTTGGTAATACTGAATACCAAGTGGATGAAAGTGCTGGTTATGTGGAGATTCTGGAGGACTGGAATAGATTTGTCCAAAGCAGCTTCTGTCATGGTGCATTCCAGAAAAACAGAACCAGTGTCAGCAGAGGGTGAGTTACCCATAAAATTGTCACACATATTGCCTGAGCATGAAAATGGGATATCTGGTATTCGCTTTTATTTATCTTCAGTGTACATATGGGATGGAAAAGTTAAAAGACATCAGACATGGATTTGTCAGGTAGAAAACATGGTATTTGTATGCCTGTTGTATGCAGCAAGGACAGCTTGGCTAAACTTGCTGATGGAGACTTCAGAATGGATGTGAATAAAATGATTGTTAATTTACTTGCACCTTAACTGAGGGCAGAGATTGGAAGATACAGCTGGAGCAAAAGAGAGTATTGTCTTCATACCACTGTGTTTCCCCAGAATAAAACTGAAATTACAGCATAAATCTGCAGTTGTCCTGAAATGGTGCTTTTAGTGTATATTAGCCATCAGCCAAGGAAGCTTTTAAGGTCTCTCAGTCACTGTGGAGAGAAATTCTGGACCTTGGTGTGACCTCCAATGATTTTTCTTTGTCCAACACCGACCAAAAATACCCTGAATCCGATGACTATCTCTGTAAAAACCCTTTCTTTGTTTCTCAGTCCCAGCAAAAAGCCATTTTCCCTATCAAACTTTAAGAATGCTTAGGCTGGCCAAAATTTTGTGGTGCTGTTTAAACACATTGCTTGCTGTTAAATTAATTTTAAGGCGCAGTTATATCTGCTGAGTGTCAAAGAGATCAGTTGCATTAGTGAGAATTAATGTATGTGATGAATATGTGAAGACTCACTATTCAGGTGAAAAAATATGATTGGGTCTGCAGGATTTTCTGTGTTGTGTATAAAATAGCGAACTAATGTTGCATTTCTAATCTGTAGGGTTTTAAAAAATCACTTAGTTCAAGCCTAGTTACGAGATTTGGAAACAAGAAAAATCTCTTCTCTAAATATTTTTCTAATTTCAAGTCTTTATAGAGTTTGCATACACAAAAAAAACCAGAAAAACAAAAAACCAGTTGTGCATGAAATGCCTATGCACACAATATTTGATAAAGGAAAGACCAAAACCTGTGCAAGAATTGTAGTCTTCTTCATGCACATTTCCAAGCAGGGAGGTCAGCTTTTATGCAGGTGAGTGTTCCTTGCCTCTAATCCAGATGTTGCAGAGTGATGTGTAAAATAAAAGGTACAGTTGCTTTTAAGTATGTAAATTTCAACGTACTGTGACAAAGAAGGAAAAGGATTGCTGTCATTACAAGCAACAAGTAGCACATTTAAAAGGGGAGATAAGGAGGAACGTTAACAAGAATGCAAAATTATGGAAATAGTCAGAGTCTCGGTTGAATCAATGAGACCCGAGTGGAAGGAAGAAGTGAAGTCATTATTCATCTTCCAGTTTAGGTTTAGTAGTCTCATAGCTCACAAAGGTCGTTCTAAGTGTTTTCACCTGCACTCAAGCTGCCTGCTTCTTTTGGTGATGAGGCAGTGGTAACAGCATGATTTTCAAGCTCAGTGGTCTAACCTAGTGGCAAGACGCTTTTTCTTAGGGTACAGCTGCAATTATTTTGTGGCAGACCTGTGCTCCTTTAAAGTTAAATAGCTCAGTAAAACCTCATGTATGTAGCCCAGAGTTGAGCAAAAGGGTTAAATTGCTGTGGTCATTAGGTCTGTTGTGTGTTGTTGAGGCTGTAGCCTGTTACTGCAGTTTAAGGGATCTCAAATTAAGTTTTAGTTGTGCTGATGGCATAGAGTAAATGATGATCCAGGTACGGATTTGTGTGTATGCGGTACTGCACGTACATTGTTCCCAAATTTATTTGCATGTAACAAATCTACAATAAATTTTCTCCAGGACAGCAATAGAAACAGTTGCAAGCATATTTCACAGACATGCAAGTGAATATTAACATAGTCAGTAGTCACTGACTATACAAGTCTTGGTGCTTCCCAGACAGCTGGAGTTGATTATGTGTGCATCAGCTGTAACCTGGATTTTACACCAGGAGTCAACACGCAAGTGTTTTGAGTGTGATCATCCTCGATGATTTGGGCCAACCTATTTTGGAGGGTCCAGAGAATTTTGAACTAGTTCTCTGCATGCCTGTGAACGCAGTGCTCAGGGAGCCTAACAAAACTACTGTCATTATCAACGACACCATCTCTGACTGCGAGTATAAAGGGGGCCAGGAAGAGTCTTTTCAAGGGTTTCTCCTTTCAGTGTTCTAAGTGCACTTGGAGGTGGAAGAGCTTTTTTGGCATAAATTACTATGTGTGTAAGTGCTGTGATACATCATTTACCCCGACCACAGTATAAACAGCTGTGTGATGCAGTTTTTCAAGTAATTATGCAGCTACTGGTGCTCATGCTATTGCATGAAGCTGTGACTGTATAGACTTTTCTAGGAGAGCATTAAAGGGGAAGGGAAAGGTAGGTGTAAAACTTTAAAAGTAAGCAACACTTGACACAGCACCATTTAGAGGTTCTCCAGCACTAGGTAAATAAACCAAGCTGACTTTCAACAGTCTCAGGTTTCTGCAAATTAGCTGCACTTCAAGGCTTAAAGCAGCTATATCGTTTTGGAAAGCTTGTTCTCAAACAGAACTCTGAAGAGTAGTTATAATTTTACTGTGAAATATTCAGTTGTTGAAGTCAGGGTGAAGTATGATGCTGACTTCAGTTGTGGTCATCTCCCCTTTTTGTCCTTGTGGTATCACGCACCTACTTCATCTGTGCACCAAAGTTAAAAGAGACTGGTTTATAGAAAATAATCCTGCATCTCAGAAATTGCTCAAATGCTGTTTGTAAAAAAATCACCAAGCATTGGCTACTATGAGGAGACTGGTGACAGAATTAGTATTTAAGTTGGCAATTATTTGCCGTAGACCAGTAAAGTATTTGAGTTCATCTAGATTCAAAATCTGTGTTTAAAAAGCATGTGTAAATTCAAACCTTCTTTATTGTGAAAGCTTAGCAAATAAACTGCTAAGTTAAAGAAAATTACTACTTTGTTTGTTTGTTTGTTTTAATCGAGGGAGTGGTTAATATTTTTCTGCCCAGGTGTGAGGGTCCTTTTTAACTTGTGCAATATATTCTGTTGTCAGTACCCAAAGTTCAGCTCAAAGAACCGATGTACCTGGCAAATGGAAAAGATGAACAGCTGATGGTCCTCATTTATCCAAGTGGTGACGTTAATCATAAACCTACAGTACGTTGCTATACTCGCCAAGGTTCTGCCCAAGATATGGGCAAGACTACAAGGAGAGGCCAAATACAGATGATTTTGTAGTGGCGTTTCTCCCAGGTAAGCTTTTCCCATCGGAGTTTGAAAATAATGTGTTACTTTTGTCTGATAAGTAATCTGATGTTAAATAAGAGCTAGACCTCCAGGACATTCTGGGAGTTGTACAAGTTAAGCTTCTATGGGTGAAGAAGTGGGCTCAGGACTATTGCAAGCCTGGAAAAGTGTGAGGTTTTTGTTTTATTTTTATCCTGGTCTTTTGTGCTCCTATGAAGAATAATGTCTTGTTCTCGCTTCATACCTTTCTGTAGGAGAAACTGAAAAGCCCTGTGTGGTAACTCTGGAGGATGATGCAATTTATGAGGAGGAGGAGGAGGAATTAAGATTGGTGCTTGGAATACCAAAAAGCAATTCTACTTTTGGTGCTTGCATTGGCAATGAGAAAGATACTGTGATCAAGATTAAGGATGAAGAAGACGAGTTTTGTATTAATGGTTGATTTTATATGTAGCTGCAAATGGGAAAACAGAACTGATGCCATTCACTGTTTAGTTCAGCAGTTTTCAAAGTACCAGTATCATGTTTTTCAAAAAGCTGTCAAGTATTTTATTCTTATGTTTTGAATTTGCACCTTTTTAATCTATTCTGAATGCATTACTGGCTCTGCCTTTAGTGAGATAATGGGAAGAGAAATTCTCTTGCTTGTTTCCATTCCATTTATTGCTCTATGTGTGTTGCTTTGATAAGTGTATCATAGATCTGACTAAGTTGAAAGAATCATGGATGCCTTGGGTGAAATTCACAAAACTTTCAGGAATATAGTAGGGACTTTTATATACAGATAGTACAGATTATGAATCTGAAAATGACAAATGACATGTAAAAAACCCAAATTAAAACAAAACCCCATAATATAATCTATAATGCAACAAAATGGACTCATAGAGAAATTCAGATTTATCCCATACCTTTAACAAGGTACTAGAATAAATAACTTATAAAAGTAACTGCTTTCTTCAAAAGCTAAACATATTTTATCTCTAAATATTCCACTCTAGACTCCACTAAAACGAACACCAGAGGACCAGATATTCTCCATTTAATAATGGCTACAAACTTCTGTCTAAATTCCAGTTGCCAAAATATTTCACTTTAATAATTCCACACAGCAATCAATAAACCAAATAAATTAATAGCCAATCACTTTAAATTTTCAGGTTTGTTATGACCTTCTCATTTTCTCTGGACTATCCACTCTCAGATAAGGTATTTGCGCTTGGTCTAGTTGACATGAGTAAATTATTATCCCTTTTTATTTTTTTCTTTCTAATGTTCAGGATTTCGTTGTGGTTTTTTTCTCATCTAGAACCAGTGATTAAATTGTCTGAAATATAGCACAGTATTCAGGAGTCTCAGGAACCTGGAGCAATTGCATTAGTAAGAATCCGTGTTCTATGCCTCAGTGATAGCTCCGAAGTATCTGTTGTCAGAGTGCACACAAAGGATGGCTCAGCCACCTCAGGGGAAGACCACAACCCAATGTCAAAAGGTAAGGGTTTCACTGGATGTGGGGATGAGAAACATTAGTTTGCAAAGTACCTTCCTGCAAATGAATGCTGGACAGGGAGCTGAATTCTTGTTTTGATAACCAAATGGCAGAGTTCGTGATTTGAGTGTTGTCTATTTTTGTTTTTTTCCAAATTAATTTTGGGAACTGTATTAGCATCGGATTAGACATGAGATCCTGTTTGCTCTGGGCTACTTTGAATTTCCTAACCTGGAATGCAAACTCATGATTTCTCCATACAAATGAAACTTCAGCCTAGCTTAGGTTGTTATCTACCCCAGTTATGTGTTCGAGCAGAAATTGGTTCTTCCACTTTGCCTTCAGGTCCCCTGAGGTGGCAAGAGGGGTGGGATATTGTTATGATAGCTTAAGATGATACAGGAATAGGCTGAAATTTCTGTTTCTCCTATTTTTGTGCAGTTGTCTACATTTATTCTGCTCTCACCATCCTGCAGTATGGAAGAGAGATCTACCCTAAGGACTTACAGTACAGTGGTGGTATGGTTTTCACACAAAAACCCATTCTTGGGAGCTGGCACCCAGGTCCACCATCTCCCAGGAAAGAGTCCAAGGTTACAAACCCATGTTCTCTTTCTGTGACCCACTGCATTTTGGTTTGCTTTCTCCATAGTGACATGGTTTTGATGGAGTATCACTCTCACAAGAGTAGTTTGTAGTATGGTGGTTATGCAGACTCCCTAAGGGAGGAACTTTTCTACAGTGTCTCCCAGGGAGGTATGACCCTGAATACAATTAAAGTAAAATGAACAAACAAGATCTTTCATTTCTTGCGTGTTTGTGCTATTGACTGGGCTGGTGTCAGAAATGGGTACCGCTTCCTCCTGACTTTTAGCAAGAAATAACAATCCCCGCTTGGTTCCTGGATGAAGGATCACAGGAGCCTGTTTGTAATAGATTGTTCTTGTCTTGGGATTTCATGTAGATGAACATGAGTCCTAAAGACCTAATGGCAAGTATGTTGACTTCTCAGCTCAAAGTGCAGGTGTTTTGGATACTGCTTAAATATGCACTGCAAATGGAGCCTGAGACTGTACCCATACTGGCATAATTATGTATCTTGGACCATTTCTTGACATGCAGACCCACTCTGTTGAACTTTCTTTGCCAATGAATCAAGGTCTCTGCATGCAAACTGCCTCCCTGGTCCACACTAATTCTGAACTGCGTCCAGCAGTTGTTTGGAAGAGAGCTAGTTAGCTTGGCACAAAGTCATGTCAGGATATTATGTTTAGATATTATTTTAAGTCTTCCAACAAGTTACCAATATCAGCTTGTGTTTATTTTTTCTGTCCAGGAAAAGTGGATTAGTTTTACTTGGTAATTGTGCTGAAGAACAGATACTAACAGCTCAGACAACTACACTTGGAGCAGAGCCATGTTATTGCAATGGAATACGTTACTTAAACACAATTGACAAAACAATTTTTGACTCTTGATTTTGCATTAATTTGATGGGTTCTTTTTAATCAGATATTGAATTCAGAGAAGGAGAAACTGAGCATTCTGTTGATGTAGAGATTCTGTACGGTGGTATAAGAGAAATGAGAGAAACATTTACCGTCCATCTGAAAGCTGATGAGAACATGGTAGCAGAGACACAGGTAACCACTGTTGACAACAAAAGTTGCCATTTGTTATGATTTTTTGTTTGTTTGTATAAAAATATCTAAAAACCCATGTCTTCACAGCATGCATGACAGCCTGCTATTCCTGCTCCTGTGGTTAGTTTGGTGCATGCCTGTCTAAATACGGGTATAAATTAGCTGTAAATCCACAGACTTTGAACCAAGTCTAGAAGCCTTGAATTACAAATTTTATGTGTGAACCACTATATACTTGACAGAGCATTTAGCAGTGGAAAACACTCTCATTCTTTCCAAGTTACTGGTGTACACCCTAGGAAAGAATAGTGCATTAGCTGGCCTGTAGAAATGTGTTCCGAGTACAGATGGCGGAAAGTATCAGATTTAAGAACATGAAAAAAGAAAGCAAGAAGCCAAGCCATGCTGTGGTGCTTTGACCAGTGCTCTGCATCACTTCATGGGCTCAAGTACAGCTCTGTGAGGCCTTCTCACCCGTTCCCATGGTAGGAAGTCTGTGGGTATAGGCCATTATTCTAAAAGCAGAGGCTCTAAAGTTAACACAGTCTTTATACTTAAAGCTGAAACTGGCTGTCGAGTAAGATCAAATTGAAGTGTAGGCTGAAGCTACTACAGTGTCTCTTGAATTAATTTAGGAGAGTTTGGGGGTTTGTTTTTGTATTTTATGCTTGTGACAAGGTTTTAAAGGGGTAGATAAATCAGGACTGAAGCTGAGCATGGGAAAATGAGAAAATGAGGAGGAAGACAGTGTTTTAATGTTTTCCTTTGTTTCTTACTACCCAAATCTACTTTAATTAGCAATAAATTAAATTAATTCTTGCCAAGTTGAGTGTGTTTTGCCCATTAGAGTAATTGGTAAACAATCTTCTTGTCTTTAGCTGGAACCCATGAGATTGCTCATCCTATTTTCTCCTCCTGCCAAGCTGAGGGTGAGGAGCAAGTGAGGAACTGGTTGTGTGTTTGACTGTTTGTCAAGGCGCTTTTTTTTTTTTTTTTTTTTTTTTTTTTTTTTGCTCTTTTCTCTCTTCCGGTTTTTGTGTTTTATTTTTTTGTAAGTGGCTTTTTTTTTTTTTTTTTTTTTTTTTTTAAGAAAAACTGGAGTATTTCTGTTTTTCCTAGTGTTTGAAGAATTCATTCTTCCTTAATTTTTAACTAGTTGCTGGTGAACAGGTTTTAAGTGGAAAACCTGTAAAAACCTCTGAGGCGTGAATCTTCCTTAATACAAGTCACCATTTTATCAAAGAATCCTGGGTTAAACCAGAATGAGCTTGGTGGCAGAAACTAAGTTGTAGGCATTACTTCTCCTACTCCTTCCAGTCCTTATTGTTAGCAGTATACATAATCCTTTGTCTCTCTCAATTCAGATGAGTAAAGCCACTGTGTACATTGAAGAAATGGACAGTATTACAAATGTGACGTTTCCAGCTATGCCCCAGGTTGTCTCACTTCTGATGTATGATGATACTGCTAAAAGCAAAGGCAATCCACACCCTCCAACTGGCTATCTTGTTGTGTGTGTAACGGCAGGGCTTGTTTCTGCATGCTTTTGTCCAGCTTGCTCATTCTGTGCTCTGGAACATGTAGAGATTGAAAAAGTATTCAATTCTGGAAAATGACAACTAAAGACATCAGGCTGTTATTGTGCTAGAGGCACAGAGGTCTTTCTGAGGACCTAATTCAGAAGGAGAACTTCCAGGAGAGGGTCACTAAACACCACTAACATGTGACAGCTGTTTCTGCAATGAGTGTATCTTGCTGATCTAAATAGGTCTTTGATACTGGGCTGTGCTGTCAAACTAATAACCAGCTCCAGAGGATGACTTGGACACATAGAATAAGGGCCAGAAATACAGACATTTCTAAACCCAAAGCTAAGCAGGCAGGAAGGTGAGGAGGAGCTAACTGCTGCCAAACAAGGGCCATGATCAGGCCATATAGAGCTTTACAGAAACAGTTTGCATCCTGGGTTTTGTGACTAGAGCTGTGCCATGAGCAGCTGAGCAGCAGATTTTACTAAAGTTGACTGAACAGCCTCCAGTATCAGCCATCTGTCCCATCAGCAGGAGGCTGCTGTCCCAGACAGAGCTGGCAGAGGGACACAGACTTGTGCAGCTGCTGTTTTTGTGTAAAGTCAGGTTTTCTAAACTGTTGATCAAGGATGATTTTGAGGGGGGAGAAAAAAAAAGCTGAATTTGACACTAGCAAAAGGCACACATGCTTCTTCATTCCTGC
>NW_009943860.1:11328-19805 GCF_000696875.1 Nestor notabilis
GGGAGCAGGAACAAACTGCTGAGAAGGGTGCAGTTGTAACTTGGCAGCACTTTGCCAGGGATGTATGAATTCAGGCCATTCGTTTTATATTTCTACTAGTTTCTAATTAATTAGAGTGATTTCACACTGGGATTTTCCAAGCTAGTGTGTCTGAATTTGGGAGAACTGACTTTGATGTTGTCAAATAAGAGTGCAGGTTATGGAGTTAGCACTGGCATTTTCCAGGTTTGCATGGTCAGATGTGACACATGAATTGTAGTAACTCACTACTATCTGGGGTTTGTGTATTTGTTTGTTTGCTCTTGTTTTCAATTAAAAAAGCCACATGGCATTCATTCATATCCCCTCAATTAAGTATGCCTGCATGAAGGTTTTATCTTGCTGATACACTTTCAGTAGTAAGCATGGTTCTGTCAGAATAATGCTTAGCAATTTGCTTTCCTGGAGCAGATGTAGGTAAGAATAGATAACCCCCTTTATTTTGTGTAAATGCCAATCCATAGGCATGCAGTCCCAAGTATTCAGACTTCAACAAAACTGGATCCATCTGCGCCATGGAAAACATCAATGATACTCTGACCCTTTACCACTGGCTTGTCAGTGCTCTAAGTGGGAGTGATGGTGTCACCAGCCCGATGAGGGAAGTGGACTCGAACACTTTTTTTACTGGCAACAGATCCATCTCCCTGGACTCTATACATTTCCAGGCAGGCTTCAGGCTTCAGTGTGCAGCTCAAGCTGTGGATGCCAATGGTGATGCAGTTCTGGAGCTGCTAAGTCCAATTTATACCGTAAATGGAGACAAAGATTAAGTTTTTAATGATGGGAATTAGGTAGCCTTTCTTGGGAAAAGATGAGGTGGTGTTTGCAGCTGATGGAGGTCTGCTACGGGGTGTTTTGTTTTAGGGAGTTAATGCTCATCTCTTAGTTAATTCTTTTTTTTCCTTAGGGTTTAGACTAAGCAACATGGACAGAGCTGTGAGGAGCTCCCTAACTAGCATGTCAATGTTTCTACATTTTCTGATGTACCTCTATGGACAGACATTTTCAAGCTGCTTAACACAGATAACAGCAGTTTAACAGGCGTCTCACAGCCTGTCTTTTCCCTTTCTTCAGGTCTTTGCCAACCTCACATCTCGGGAACAGTAGGAGCAGAACCTTTCTCAGCTAAAATTCGCTATGCAGGTCCAGATGATCCTACCTTCCCAGTCTGATCTGACTAACAGTCACAATGCTCCATATGGATGGTAAGCATCAAGTGGTGAGTGTTAATTAACACATGCTGCTTTGGATTTTTCCTCTTCCATGGGTTTGTCTCCCTAGTTGTTTGCTGCGCTGTAGCAGAACCATGAATAATCCATGTTTAATGAACAACTTGCCAATTGCAAGGTTAATTTATGGATGAAACATACCCTGGCTCCTATGTTTACAGACTCCAGCTCTAAATATATGTTCACAAGCAGTTAATGAATACTTTATTTGCTCTTTTCCATTCAGGATGTTAAATGGGTTATGTGACATTTATGTTTTAGGAATGTTGCCAGTTATCTCCACATGCCCCTTATCCAGCCTTGAACTAACACTTAGCCCAGATGGCACTCATGTGGGACACCACAAGTGCTCCAACCTACTGGACTATAATGAGATTCAGACCAAACATGGGTTTATTACAAGGAAATGAAGAACCCCAAAGTGATTGGAGAAACGTCCCTTCACCAGTGCTCTGCAGTCTGCCAAGAATTGCGTTTCAACCAGAACCTCAACCCTGAGGCTTGCGTTTGGGAGTTCAGCAGTTACTACAATATGTCTGAGCTGCTGATGGGCTGCAGTGGCTCCACTGGCACAGATGGCAGGTATGTGGCACTGAAGTGCCTTCCTCTCTCTATAGGAGGCTTTGGAGGCATGAGTCCAACATAAAGTGTTATTAAGGATTGCATGAAGGAGGATTTAGTTCTCACCATGAAGGCAGTTTGATACGTGTTCCCGTAGCATAAATGTTTTTATAAGATTTGTTCCTTTGCACTGTATTTCTGTGCACAGCCATGATTAATCTCCCTGGTAATTGAGCACAGTTTATTGCATTGCTGTTGCTGCTAGTCTGGATTTTAGAAACTCTGCTTTTTTGACTCAAAAGAGCTTTTCCAAACTCTGTATGTACTCATTTTGGTACAGTCGTGTATTTTCACTACATAATGAGCAGTCAGAAGTCCCTGGTGTCCCTGGAGCTTGACTCCAGAGGCCTGAACCTGTGTTCCTGCTAGTGCTAGCCAGCACCATTCACTGAGCAGGCCAGTGCTGGAGCTGTGGCCTCTCAAAGAATTTGCCTTAACATTACCTCCCTTGGCATTGCCAGGAAACTGTGATCCCACAGTTGCTACTGCGCTTGTGACAAGCTAGATTCTTTCCCCATATGGGGCAAAGCTGCTTAGCTCCTGCTGAGCTCCACTGCTGGGACCTCAAAGCCTGTGCCTCTGAGAGGGCAGAAGAAGATTGCTTGAAAGTGTCTTGCTTCTGTGAGAGGGACTCAGCCCAGTTACTCAGCGCTGGCTGAGCTGGCAGGAAAGGGGCCATTTGCATTCACTAGAAGTCCAGCCAAAATCATCTTCTTTTCAGAGAGATTTAGTATCTTAGATTTGGACATAGACATATTTGATTCCCACCACCACCACAGCAGGTCAATCCCCCAAAGGCCTGATACTACTTCCGTATTAGTCCTCATTTTACAGAGTGTTCTATAACCACTGAAACAGATTTTCTGGCATAGGCCATCCAGTACCATTTGTCAGGAGAAAATCAGGGAGTATTTCAGATGGGTTCAGAAGGAGTTTTAAAGTGCTTGTAGATTGCTCTAGATCTCTTCTTCTCATGTGAGATAAAAGCAAACTAAATCAATTTTTTTCCAGTAATTAAAATCCCATTTTTCCATTTATTTACCTCACAGTCCGGCCCATTCCCAAGTACTTGTAGGCCATTTTTTTCAGGAGGGCAGGGGAAGGAATTTTAGTTCTAAGTGACACTGTTTTCAAAAATAACATGTAGTCCTGACGTTGATTTTTAAAACTGAGATTCAATGTAATAGAATTGTACCAAGAGGGTCTTTTTATCAAGCAGTGGGAAACACTTCATTTAGAGTTAGTGTGGCTTTGGCGCTATTTTCCTGTATATGTGAAAGCACAACCCTCACCCTTCCCCCCTAAAAAAAAGGAAGTGTATCAAGTAGCAGTAACTTACTATTGTACACTGTTACACAGACCAGATTTTCCATTGCAGTTAGCTTGAGGAATAACTTATATAGCATTTGGAGACCAAGGATTCTAAATATAAGACTTAACTTCCAGTGAACAGACCAAATGTTTCAAAACCTCCCATTATAACACTGCATCCTTCGGTCAACACATGAAAAATGACCTGATTCCGCCCCTGCACGCTGAAGTACTGTATACTGCAGAGGCCTTATCAGTGCCATTCAGAGCTGTTCAGCCCTTTTGACCATTAGGGCTTCTCTTTAGCTCTCTGCTTCATTAGCCAGTTGCATGGCAGGAGTGGCAAATGTACAGACAACTGTGTTATGTGCATGTCCCACTCATTTACTCAAATAATTGGTTTTGGATTGAATATATAAAGACACTGTTTCAGCAATAGTCTTCATGCTGCCACCTTTTAACACAGGATGTTAATGCTTCGCAGGAAAATGATTTGATGAGGAAGGAAATAACTGGCATTGTGGTGGTATTTTTCCATATTAGGTTAAATTTGCACTTCTGTATGTATGATTGCATCCTTCTGACTGTTACCTCAAGATGCTGGGTTTATTGTGGCCAACAAGATTAAATAGTGGCACGAGACTTATTATATAAGTTCTTCGCCTTATTTCTGTGTTGGAGAGCCATTCACCTTCTGTTCCCCTCTGTATCTCCCTGGCATTACGTGTGTGGTGGGTCTCACAGCACATTGGATTCATGGGGCAGGCACAGACCAGTGGCCTGGTGCCAGCTTCCTCCATCCAAATGTGCTGGGCACTGTTGGGCTCCTGCATCCACAAGGTGTTTGCAGTGGGAAGGCTGAAGGGTGGTGACTGGGAGGGTCCTACCATTGCACCTGAGGAGTTAACCTCCTTGCAGGGAACTCCGATGTGGTATCCACACATGGCCTATTGGGCAGCTTCTAGGTTGCTGATTGTTTGAATATGTGGTTTGTTATTTAGAGCAGGGGAAATGAGCTGGTGTTTAGCTAGGTTCTGGTCTTCATCTACTTTTACTGGCCTCTTGCCCACATCCCTGTACTCTCAGTAACTTTTGGAAGTGTCACTGAAAAGATACTTTGCTGTTCTGTATCTGAGGAAACAGATAATTTTTTGCTGTTTTACTTGGCAAGGTTGAAATAAAGCACTACAGTTGTGTATTTTAATGGATCATGATGAGAAGCACAACGGGAGGTTTTTGTATGTATGAGGGATTCTTATAAATGCTGTGTACTGCTGAAAGGTTTGATTCACACATCACTACCACGGCAGTGGTGTACAGTGCTCATTGTAAAGCTACAACCAAGGCATTTTCTTGATCATTTCATTTCACTTTTCCCCACAGGTCAGTGACCCAGTGGCAGCAGAGTTCAGTCTACATACTCAAATGTTTCTGCTGTCCAATAAGGAACTTTGGATCTCCGATGGATCAATGGGATTTGGAGAAGCCACTGATGTAGCCTTTACTAAAGGTAAAAAGTTAATTGTGCATTCAGCATATTAAGAAAGCTAAAATACAATAACTTTTAACAAGACCTGCGTATGTATTTTACTAGTTTTATAACCCCTATGTGGTCTATGTATTTCCACTGCAGAAAGGTAAAATACAGAAGCACTAAAATATGATGTAATTTAGTGTAATTGAAACAGGCTTTGGTTCTGTTTATGGGCTTGGAGGGGAAAAGCATTCCAAAGGAAGGTACAGAATTTAGGTACATATATCTGAAACCACAGTTCTGAAAATTCTTGCTCAGTTACTGTATAATCACATATTCCCTCACTTTGGTTGCTTTGCTTCCAAGCTGTCAACACGAGAACTTTCTGCCCCATTTTGAGGGAACTAAATAATTCCTAGTCAGAAATTATTCTAGTCAGAAATGCAGGAATCGAATACTTGTACACCTGAGGCTCCTCGACTTGGTCATGCACCTGTTCTCCGTTGCAGACTGGTTGCACAGTAACTGCAGCTGGCTTCAGCCAACCTGCTCAGAGTTATTCTTGATTTTTTGGAGTTCTGGCCCAGGGCAGGTGCTCTCATGCACGGGACTTAACTCGTTCACTGGAAACGTTATCAGGTTCCAGGGAAAGTCCTTGTAATGGCAGCTTTGGCCCACAAATAATTCTGTATTTTATTGGTCCCTTATTTGAGTCACCATTCTGAAACCCAAATGTCTGGTTAAGAACTTTATTTTGCTTGATATCATGCTATCAGGCTGGGTAGTTTCTTATACATGAATATGCGTTGCCCTCTAGTGAAGAGAAAGCAAAAGTTTACTTAAAAAAGAGCTGCATTTTAAGAACCACATGTCAGGATGAATTGTAACAGAAAATAAGACTAAAGCCCATGATAAATTAATAGTAACAGTCATGGAACAGAGTGTGCTCATGTGCCAAGGGAAATACACTTGAAGCTAGATAATTCATGTCCTGAGTATTTTAAAGAACAATGGTTTGGTAATAACTCGATCTAACAATTTAAAATTGACTGGTATAACCTAAAATGTGTTAATCTGCTTTATTAGGATCTGAAATCTATGGCCGAGTGATGGTGGATCCAGCTCAGAATCTTGGTGACTCTTTCAGCTGCACCATTGAGAAGGTGTTCCTTTGCACTGAAGCAGATGGGTACGTGCCCAAGTACAGCCCAGACAACCAGGAATACGGATGTCTGGCTGACCCAGCCTCCCCCTCATACAGGTTCAAGATCCTGGTGTGTAAATGAAGAGTTATGGTAGCAGGCGTTTTTAGGTCCCAGATTTCCATGTGAATCTGGAAATATGAGACTTAGTTCCTTTGGGATAAAACTCAACCAGAGACACAGGCAAGATGCTTTGGAAACCTGGAGTTTCATGCTGCAGTTGCAGCTGATCACTCAGGTGCTTTTCCTCTAGTAAAACAGCCTGGTTCTGATGGTTTCAGCCTGCCTGCCTTCCACTCCCCTCTTCCACGTACGTTGTCTGAGATGTATAGCACAAACATTCTTTCATGCTGACTGAGGGAGGAGACTGGAGCATGCAGGTAATCATGGGCACTATGTTAGTCAATGACAGACTTGAGCAACACATTTGGTTTGTTCCCTCTCCCCAACAGTATAGAAACAATGACAGCATTGCTTTGTAACCCTGAGCAACCCTCCTGCAGTCTTGCTGTTGCTGCAGATGTGTACACCTGTGGCTGGGAGCAGAAGTCGCTGGTTTAGCTTACCAAGGGAGCCTTTTACAAGGGAGAGAACTAAGAAATTAACTTGGTTTTCCTGCAACTGGGTAAAAAAAAAGGTAGTTGGTTTGTGAAATAAGAAGAGAGAAATCTGCATCCTGCTTTAAGTCAAATTAATTCAAATTCCTGAAGTCTTTTTTCAGTCTCCTGGAGTGGGTGGTTCTTTCCTAAATTAAGACTAGTGTTTTGTTAGGTAAATACAGTAGCCTTTCTGCATTAACACTAGATAGAAATAGGCTCTCTTTGAACATAGTTTATCTGACCTGCTTCAGCAGTCTGCATTGAGGAAAGATTAATTCTATCTCCATGTGCCTATTTCTGCCGTTGACTTTAATTAGACATATTTGGCAGCAGACTTGGGATGTCTGGATGAACCTGATGCTTGGTGTTTCCCAGCTTACAGTAAATGTGCATGAGGGGGTGGTTCTGGTTTGCTGGGGCTTTGTGCGTGTGGGGTTTTTCTTAAGGCGGCAGCTGGCCGAGAATGGTACAGTCACACTATTTACACAGTCCGATCAAAGGAGAATGCACACAGGCACAATGGCTAAAGAAGTCTTGGCTACTACCACGTTGGCCTCTGCCAAAGGAAGCACTGGCACCACAGCCTTTAAACGCAGCAGAAGAGCCAACCGACACACCTTGGTCTTCATGCAAGCCATTGGAGCAGGTAAAACAGGGGCATGAGTATTCAGCATATTGCACTTGATCGTTCTGACAAAGTGATTGTCCAGAATGATGTGATCCCAGCTGGCACACCACACCACAGACCCACTCTGGGAATGACAAGCAAGGACTCTGGAAATGGTGGTGTGCTCGTTAGTGGAGGTGTGGCAGGACTGCTGCTCCTGCTCTGAGCTGTGGTCCTAACTCTTTTCTTGTTGAAGCAGAGGAAACAGTGCTCTGCTTGGAAAAGCAAAGCACCCATCAGCCACTCCAACAGCATAGACAGTTCCAAAGCGTAGCCAGTTTCTTGGGTGCTTTTCATCTTTTATTGTGTGACTTCACCAAGAAGCAGACTCTCAAATCTAGCTCTTGGCTGACTCCTTTGCACACTCATTTGGCTGCTCTGGTTCTAGTGCTGGTTCAAGTATTTGTCATGGGCAGCTATTTCTGATGGGGTTGGTGTTAGTTGGCTCCTGTGTGACTGACTTTAATTTACAGAATTCAAGGTAGTATTCCATGAAAGCGAGTTGATGCTTGTTCTTGGTTGGTTGGTTGTTTTGTTGGTTTGGGGTTTTTTTTGTGTGTTGTTTTTATTTTTAAACCTTGTTTTTAAACCATGTTTTGAACATGCAGCTGTGAACGTGCCTTGTATCCACCACGGCAGGTTGGTGCTTAGGTGGATGCTGGTTTTGATTACATGTACAGTATCTAGCTTTCATGTAACTGGTTTTGGGTGGTTGTTATTTTTTTTAAATAATTATTGCAAAGGCAAGAAGAAAGTATTAGAAGCTAAGTAGTAGCTGACAGTGTTCTGTTAAATGAGTGGTACCAAGTTTTGTCTCAAATTTTAATGAGGATCTCAGACATACGAACACGAGACACACAGGTAAGGCTGTAATTGCAATTACTTGTAGAGAGCATTACATGGGATCAATGAGAATTAGAACCCTATTGTAAAGCCACACTAGAGAAACAGTATGTTATTGTTCAGGTGCTGGCTGAACTTCAGTGCTTTCAAACATCCTTAAACATATTCTAGTTCTCCTAAAACAATACCAATTCACCTATTGCACAAATAATTGCCTATCTTCCTTTGCTTGATTAGAGCAACAAAATACAGGCAAGTACTTCTAAAGGCAGCTTGTTTTGACCGATGGCATGGGAATCACTTGTATCATCTAAAGCAAGTAATCTGGGTTTTACTTCTTTTTTACTACTTAGCAGGAAATAGATTTTCTGTCACTAGTAGGATGCCGCTTGGGAGATGAAAGTTGAGTTCCTTTTGCTTTCTGCATGCTGGCACTTGAGAATTGTTAGCACAAATGAAGTGCTGCTTAGCCATTTAGTAGCTCTTTCC
>NW_009943860.1:19836-44348 GCF_000696875.1 Nestor notabilis
GCTTCAAGGTTTTTCTTTAGGCTACTTGTAAACAAATGATCAGGGCTTGTTTTGGGGTTTTGATGGTTTGGTGTTCTGTGGCTTTTTGGTTGTGGTTTTTTTTGTGAAAAGGGATGCTTTTAAAGGAAGGCAGCTTCAGCATTACATTTTTGTTTTGGGTACACTAAATGTAAGCACTTAGACTGATTTCTTCTAGGGCTGCCATGACAATTCAACCTGTAAAGTGCTGTGGACTGGCTGTTACCCCTGCGGTATATACTGAGTTCTTTTTCCTTTCTGAAGAGCAAAGTATGGGTAGCAACCTGTTTTCAGCTGGTGTCTGTGAATCAGTCACCTGAAATAGAAACTCATTTCATGTACTAATAAGAAAAGAACTATGCTGCTGTGCCTGAAATCTATACGGGTGAATGAACTTCCAGCTTTTTTTGTTTTGCTTAAGTGCTGAAGCTCCAAGATGCTGTTTTTTCTAGGGATGCATTTCTCCCTGTTTACACAACACTGATGCCTTTTGGTATGTGTTCTTAAACAGGCCAAAACTGAGTGATGGTTACTCAATGCAAACTGAGCATTTAGTCTGCTGGAGGCTTTTGTATTTTTGGTTTGATTTGGTTTTCTTTTTCCTACTACATTTCAAAGTTATGCTACATCAGGTGACAGCATTGAGAAACACAGGATTTCATCAGTCGTTACATGTCAGATACCTAAAAGAGAAATGGCAGTGTAGGAAACACCCGGGCCCAGTACTGTTTGAGCAGCTCAGTGAACAGTGTGAATTGCCAGGCAATGACTAGAGTCAACCCCGGTTCTTTTCACAGGAATCAAGACTGGCTGGGCATTTAACACAGTCATTTGAGAAGGGGGTCACTTTACATATTGTTACATTTTCTGTTCTGACTTGCTGCTGTTTGCCAATAAACACAACTCTACCATTCTTACTAAGTACCATTCTAAGTAAGTACAAAACTCAGTGTGACTGACTTGCCTTTCTTCTGTCACAGATTTTAAGCAGAAAAATGTTATTGTCTTATTCCAATCTGTATGGAGGTTGATCATTAGGTCTTGAGGTAATGTCAAAGAGAAGTACATTTGTGCAGTAAAGTTAAATTCAGTAAAGGTAAGTAAGGTCAGAGAGACAGAATTTCCAGAAATGGGAGTTGACTGGTGGTGGCTTATAAGATAAAACCCCAATTTAATATTTCTATTGATCATAATGAAGCAAGTGTTCACCACACCCCAAGAAGAAAACAAAATGGGTATTCGAGTGGAAACATTAATGGAAAAAAAAAAAAGCCACGTGAAGCCTTATTAATAAATGAAGCCTATTTTATTACTTCAAGTGTTAATGGTAAAAAAAATTCAGCACAGCTGTTGCATTTAAAAAAGTGAAACTACATTAAGTACTATGTTTCTAGTTCAGTAAACAGATGAACCCGATGTCCTTTAATGACATAATAGTTGAGCATTATACAGTACATCTTATGAAGACCCGTAAATTAAAGAACTACTTTTAAAATTTAGTGATTATAAAAATTCTGCATTCACAGCTTTAGCTTCTTTTTTCTTCCACGACCATCAGGAGTACCATCCATTTTGCGCTTCTGTGCCTGGAAGGTAAGATTTTAATAAGTTATTGTGATACAAAAGGATTGGAAGCAAGCAATGCCTTTCTAGTCAAAGCAGAGGGAGATGATTTACACTCTGGCAGCTTTACAATGCAGTAAGTTACAGTTGATGTAATATGGCAAACATGCGCATCCTCCTCAGGATAGCCATTGTTTTGTATTCTTCCAATTCTGGAAGAGTACGAGTTCTTAGAGGTAAGAAGTGTATAGAAGGAAGTAAGGTTGTTACAAAGCTTCCTGTTTATGAAATGGTATTTCTACGTATCTGCTTAAATATCCTGTAAACAGTTCTAAGAAACTTATTAATCCACCACTCTTAACTTCACTGATTTCTGCACATCTGCAAAGTCAGTTGTGCTTCTAAGTTTTTAATACAGCAGCACTAGATGACAACTAGCTGTGCAACAAATCCAGGCAAGAAATGGGTAAAGAAAGTTGGTATTTCCTTTGTGTATTTAGCAATATTTTCAATTTAGTCAGCCAAGAGAGCAGTTGTGCATACGAGCTGTTTTCCTAAATCTAGCTCTAAAACCCCATTTCATGACCAACCCCATACAAGGAAGGTGATGGCAGAGAGCAGAGCCTGCATTGGAACACTTGGCATTCCAAAAGAAGAAGGAATGGTCTGTACTACCCTAGTGGTAAACACAATTTCCTTAAGGATAAAAATTAATCAAAAGGCCAAATAAATCTCAAGGTTATTTTTTACCAGGGTAAACCTATGCAGTGTACAAAGTCAGTGATCCAAAACATAACAGGTTTATCTGCTCCAAGTCATGCAAGCTACAATTTAAAACTTAAGCTTATTTTCCTTTATTTGACATCCATGACTGTACTAGCTAAACCAGCTCCTACCACTGCCTTAGAAGGTTTTTTGTTGTTTCTACATAACTTTAGACTTGTCTCAGCCACTTGGAAAAGTGCCCTATCTTCAAATGAGCTTTCCACAAAAATGCCTTTTTAAATCTTACCGAAGATGGCTTTGGTCCACGTTTCTTCTTTTCTGCCTTTTCCTTTTCTTCCAGTTCCATGTTTTCTCTTTCAATCAGGGTGATTAAAGTATTGCATCTCCTCTGCAGCTCCTAAATAGCACAACATATTCACTCACTACATTAGGCAGCCACTTACTTAAGGTAGGAATCATAGCACACTATTAGAAATGCCTGTAAGTAGGTTGCTTTTTGCTGTATCTTGGCAGAGTGAAAGGGAATAAAATATTTTGTGCTAGTTACTGACTGGCTTTACAGGAATGGCTTTGATGCAGATGTTTGCTTTTTGAAACATGTTTGTATTTAACTCAAATTCATGTTGATTTTGAAAAACAGTACCTTGGGATTTTTAAACTGCTCTTCCCATAAGATTTTTTAGTTTACTGCATTTGCCATCCACTGCAGTTGTTGGGAAGTCTGTAAGAATGTAATGTATTGTACACGTGGACATGCCTCAGTGTTTCAGAAGCTATTTAATTAGCCTGGTGTGTAACTTGTGTGGTCAAAGGCATTCATAAGCAAAAAGCAGAACAGATTAATACCTACCATTGCAGTTCTGGACTTGAGAAACCAGTCAAATCTGAACTGTGGGGAGTTCCGGATGCACTGTCTTAATTCATCGTAGACATTTTCTTTATCAAATCCTAGCTTGTGAAGCATACAGATTAGAAAACGATCTTCCTCTTCAGTGTAATTCTTCCCTTTATTAGTACCGTAAGATATTCTTAGCTGGTGGAAAGGGGCTTTGTATCTGCCAATCTAAACAAAAAAAGATCATATAAAACTAAGAAATGGCTCAGAATTAGTATGGAACTATTTTATATGAAAGCAATACATCACATGAAAACAGACAAGTGAACATCAGCGAATTAGAGAACTGGCTTTTATGATCTCTGGTGCTAACCACAGGTAAGGAAACTGTGGGTTCTAGACAGTGCATTTACCAACACTGTCTGCACTGGTAAGCAACAGGTAGCTTTGTCTGTAATCATCTGATTAACGGCAGACTTCAGACTTATCACTACATTTGAAAACAGTCACGATCTGCCAATGATCCTTTTTAACATACATCCAGGAATGGTCAAAATCAGAGTAAGAGTAAGAAGGTACACAAGACTGTGGCACATGGTTCAGCTGCATTCTAGTTAGTTGAGTCAGACACTGTTCTTCCCCTGCATTCCCTAGAAGAGAGAACTAACTAGTCATACCTGAAGTGGGAGGGAAATTCTGATACACTGTCTTAATACAAGTCTGTTCATTACCAAACCTGGTTGGTAAAACATAGATCAGAACAAAGCCTTCTCTGCGTGCTATGTCTTCTGTTTTTAAGTGCTCTAGAAGTGTATATATAGCATTTCCAGTTACATGGGTGCAAAAGAAATTCTGCTTCTTCAAAAAGCATGTAGTTTATAAGCAGTTTGACATTATAGCACTATGAACTACTTGTCCTATGATAAAGATGAGTGTTACAAACAACAGGGGAGGCCATACCTGAGGTTATCATCATAGCCTGGACAGCACTTCTAAAGTGTGGAAAAGCTATAGAAATAGAATATGCAAAAGAGGCATATCCCAAGTCTAATGTGTTGTCTTCATTCGTTAGTAACATTGGTTAGACAAAGTCCTGCATCAAACCTCACTGGCACAGGGAAAGAAAGGAAGCAGGAAACACAGCAAAGGTACCTTTGTATCAAGTGCTTTTTTTATGCTGATCCGTCTCTGGATTCTGGCTTCTCCTCTTTCTATCTGAGCCATGATCTTCTCTATGTCTTGGAGTTCATTGCATCTTTCCCAGAACACAGCTAAGAAAAGAACCATTGGTTATCTTTATCAATGCCTCTTAAAAGTTAGGGGGTTTGTACCTTAAAAAAAGATGCTAGCCTGTTAACAGAATTTATGGCTGCATAAAAGCAGGCATGTCTTTACCCAATAAGGAACCTTCCCCTCCTGGTATCATGTGCTGCAGTATTACAAATGCTATTTTGAAGGGGGTAGATACAGGAGTCCTCAGTTTAAATGAGGTGCGATACAGACTAGGAAGTTTTTTGTTAGCCAATCTCCTTCTCAATGAAAAAATGCTTCTTAAAATGGAAACTGATGTAACAGCATTAAGGTTTTTACAGAGAGAAGCAGGAAGGCAACTGAGTGGCCAAAGACAGGAGCAAGTGTTTAAAAAAGACAAAAAGATGCTGAAATAGAAGTTTTTGTTAACGCATTTTTCATCTCTGTAAGCTGCTGTGTACCTTCAGCAATTTAGCCCCAGAACCTCGCAGCTGCACTACAGTAGAAAACACTTCCAAGACATCAGAGGTAGGTAGCCAAATGGCCTAGGTTACAAAGCCCAATGGTCATTATATATTCAGTCACAAAACGCTTACTGTGTCCCACTCTTGATGGGGATGAGGTAATAAAGGGGTAGAGATTCAAGAAAACTACTACTTAGTGCATACAAGGAAAAGTAAAATCTCTCCAGCTGACCATTGTTTGTCTGCATTTCCTTTTGCAAAATTAGCAAGTACTGAAGCCAGCACTATCCAGTCAGAGCAGATTTAGGATACATTAAGGTGGTTAGAGCCGCATTTTAGTACAGCTTTAATCATGCAGTGGTTAAACATGGCAAAATAAGCAGCATTAGATGCGGGCTCTCAGAGAGCTGACTGCTTAACAAGGAAGTTACCTGAATACTCAATGACTTCCTCTGGGGTTTTTCCTTCCACTTCTCGTGCTATATTTTCAATGTCATCACGGCCCCATTTCTCATTAGCTTTGATGAACTGGTTAAAATCTCTCTTATTCCAGTTAGTGAATCCCTTTAGAGCAATCAAAAGGAAACATTGCACAGAAGTTCACAATCTGTCTCGAAAATCAACACATTTCTTTAAACCACCCACTTCTATCATTTCAACAGTATTAAACCTCTGTTTTCTCTGCAGTTTAATGTTAGTAGAAAAACTGTTTTATACTGCAGTCGTAGTCTCTTAACTAACTATGTACTAGTTCTGGATAAGACAGTCTCCACCTGATAAATTAATCCCTCCTCTTCTTTGAAAGAGAACACGGGATCACTTTTTAAGAGGAACAGTCCCTCAAGTGAAACAAGTAGAGTCTATATTGGTTTTGTTTTGTCAAAAAGGCCTACCACATGCCCCACAGATACCATCAGCCATTTTCTGGTCACCCTTCCTCAGAAGGTCTAAAGCCATCTTGTCATGATATTCAGTAGGGACAAAAATAGTATTGCTGAAGTTATCAGCTGCCCAAATAGGCTCAATTTCATATTAGCAGTAACTTCTACAAGCAGCTGGCAGTAAAACCATTCTGCCAGCCATGCTACGGTCTAACCACAGCTTTACTTGATTGCACTGTTTTAATAATGATCTTGTTCTGTAATTCTGCTCCCCCTCCACCAAAACACAATGTGAAAATGCAATACCCAAATAAGGCACAACAGGCATTAACCTCTTTTAAATGATTTAAATGCACATGCTATCAAATTATATTCCTGTTTAGCTCATATCCTCTTTAAGAGGGATGTTCTCCACAACCAGTCATAGTCGAGGAAAACTGACCATTCATCCTGTAGTACTCACTTCCACATGGGAGTGATACTTTGGCATAAGATACATCTTAAATAAAGTGGGACATAGCACCTTCACCCCTGCAGCAAGCCTGCAAGGTCTCACAGCTGAGGAAAGATGTCACAGTCTACTGTCAATGTAAATTTGGGAAGTCAGACTCTGACACTGGGCTAGTTCTTACTCTTCAGGCTTAAAATACACAGGATGTAGATCATAGAATCATACAACGGTTTGGGTTGGAAGGGACCTTAGAGATTATCTAGTTCCAAGCTCCAGTCAGATTCAGTAGAATGCAAATACACTGATTAGGTGCACCATCTTCAAAGGTATCCAGCCCCACAACAAACAATGCTAAACCTCTTGTCAGTCAGAACCAAATTTTGCAGCTCTGTTAACTACAGCACGTGTCAATCAACAACCAAAAAATGTTCCTGTAAAACATACAGCAAACTTAAGCTGATCTCAGTGTCACTGAAGACGCAACCATACCTGGGTTAGAAGCTTCTCTTTTTCTTCTAGTTCTTCATCATTAAGTGGTTCAGCCTCATCAATCTTAAGCTGCTCTTCCTTTTGTGCTTGGGCTGCATTTGGCAGATCAGGATTACGAGGTACCTGAAAGGTTTTGTAAAATTTGATTAACATTTTACAGCTAACTGCCACTTTCCTGTCAATATAACCTCATCATTTGTTCAGTTCAACATTTATTTCATTTGCATTAGTGTGAAAGGCAGGAGAAGTATGTAGTCTATGTAGTCTACTGTTGCAATGTGTGAATTCTGCACTTACCTTGTACCCAATTGTTTTCCTGTAGTAGAGAATCTCTTTTTCCAATAGTTCAAACAGGCGTGGAGGAAAGAACTGGAAGTCCTGTACATTTGGCTGTTTTGGAGGCCGTGGTGCCTGAAATACGTACAAAGTTTATAAGTGACTCGCTTTCACATCCGGACTCTGGTTTGCTTCTAACAATAACAACTGATTATGGGAGGGGAGAGGAGAGAGAAAAGGGGAGAGCAGTTAACCCAACTCACCTTGGGTGCTTTTGGCTCACTGACTCGAAGAGCCTCTCTGAAGTACGCATCCACAGCATAATTGGCTTTTCTTTCTCGTTTCGGTGGTTCAATCCACTCTGTAAAGGCCATCTATAAAAACAAATCCCACCAACCCAAATAATATTAGGACTAAGCCTATGCTGTATTTTAAACAACACTTCTTAAATAAACATGGTTGAATTATACAACTTAATGCTTTCCTCCCAAAGAAATCTAGATGTTACCTTCTGTTTTTCCCTGTAGTCTTCCCCTTCAAAATTATACACGCTGGACTCTGTATCCATTGTGAAATTCCTGAGTGAGCTTTCACCCATCTTTGAAAGTTTTTCATTCATTTCCGCAGTCTTGGAGGGGGGAGAGAAGAACAGTAGTAATTTTGAAAGGTATTTTCATTATAAAACATCTCACGAACTCAACAGCAGAAAAAACAAACACAGACTCATAGAATGGTTTGGGTTGGAAGGGACCTTAAAGACCACCTAGTTTCAACCCCCCTGCCATGGGCAGGGACACCTTCCATTAAACCAGGTTGCTCAAAAGCCCAATATGAAAACCCTCAATAGCAAACCCCCTTCTTCTCTTTGGCTTACGACCAAGCTCTCATCTAGGGACACACTATTCTCACCATCACATTTAAGGTGGGCTTCTGGTTTTTTGAACTTTATCTCACCTTCTTTGCACCTCTTTCCAAAATGTGGTCAATATCTTCATCTGTAATCTCGCTTTCCTTTGAGGCAAACACGTGTGTTGCTCCATGCCTAATCATTTGCAGCATTTCATCCTTGCCAAGTTTATTCAGGTTTTGATCCACCAGTCTTCCTGAAGATAAAAGCATTGGAGGACAGCAACTAAGAAGAGAGTTTACATTACGGAAGGTGCAGTACATGATTTTTCTCCCCCTTGTGTTTTCACTCAGTGAAGGAAATTCCAGATGAAGATTAAAAAAAAAAAAGGGGAGGGGGAGGGGTAAGGAAGCCAAATCTAGCCAGGGAATCACATACATTTGCTTTATAATACATGAATTGTGTTCAACAAACATCATTTTAGGTGTGACGTGTTTTTACAAGTTCCAGATTAAACATTATTGAATTGTTTTTTCAGAAATAAAGTTACTGACTCCAGTCAAATCAACTGCGAAGGTGACACTGCCATCACTTCTCCCCATCTAGGAAAAAAAGGCAAGATACTAATTTCTCCAAAGGAGAAGTTGAGTGCTTAAAATTAAAAGTAAATCTGACTATATCCACTTGTATGGATACCTAATGCATTACTAGGGAGGTAACCAAAAAGTGAGTGAGGGAAAGCCAGCCCCTAGAGTAAAATACATTTTCAAGTGGATCTGGCCTTTGCAACCTGCCTTCGGAGTCCAGCTGAGGCAAAAGCAACATTCCCCCTGATTCTTACCAGCTGATTTCACCACAGTTTCCAAGTTGTGAAAAACAAGAAGAAAGTTACACCATGTATACAAACAATTGGCCTTCATATACTTGCCTTGCTGAATGACTATGGAATCTAGCCGGAGCTTCATTTCTGCACGTTCCACTATTCTTTCTTCCACTGTGTTGTCTGTGATAAACCTGAACACCCGAACAGTCTTTGTCTGGCCAATTCTGTGTGCTCGATCCTAGGCAAAAACCCAAAGTAACAAAAAATTCAGTTCTTGGTTTCCAGCATGACTATATAATCACTCTTTTATTGTATTGGTTTCAACACAGTAATCTACAAAATAGAACAGCACAGGTTAGTTAAAGCTTTATAGATGCATTATTATAGCTTTATAGCACCTTCTTGTCTGCTCTGCAAGTTTTGTGGTGGCTTTTTCAATACTGTCAACAATGAATCTGCCCCTAGATGTCATCCCTAAAAACAGTTTTTGGGGTTTTTTCGGTAAATCACAGAGGGGATAAGCCTGGATGTTCCCGCCCTTATGTAACCTTCTCTAAAATTGAAGTATTTAAGACATGCTCTCTGTACTGACCAAAAGCTGCCTTTCTCAAAATCATTGAGTTGTGCTATATTTAATGAAAAAGACAATGCACTTCCTCACCTGACTGGCAGATCATTAACCACTGTGAGAATTAGTATTCTGAACATACACCTCCAAAGGTAGCTGGAACTATCTCACTTTAGTTTCCAGACGCCAGTTCCACCATTCCTTTCAACTAATTGTTGCTAGCATACTTGAGAACCTACAGCTTAACTGATATAATTAGAAATTTCCAAAATTAGTCATTGAGAAGCCTCATTTGTCAAAAACCACTGGTAGTTTTTAAATAGCTTTACTTTCTTATTTGGTCACTAGTGTTCTTGACATGTCCCAGGTTTGGCAATGCATGCAAATCTACTTCAAAAAAAATTAAAGATGGTTGCTAAAAGGAGCTTGGTTACTTAACACCACAATAAAAGCAGGTTTTGAGAAGTTTAATTCTTTGGCTTTTTTCCAAGGTCTCAGGAAAGACAGTGTAAACACATTTGCCTCCACTCCCCACAGAAGTAAAGCTTTATAGGCTGGAGATTAACATGCTAGCTAGACAGGGTTTTTTTAAACTATCTATTTTTATTTTAAACTAGGCTATTGTCATTAACTACTACTAAGAGCACTGTAGCATATTCCCACTGCATAAAACATTGTATAGCCCAAATGTGACTACAGGTTCCACATGGTGGAAGCTGCACTGGAACTGAAGTTGGTCTTGCAAATACTACTCCTGTGCTAAGGCAGGAGAAATACTGATTTATCTTGGAAACACTACATCACGCCACAGATTTCTAGGGAAGTTCCATGACAAAGAGAAGAAAGAACAAAATTTCTATCATCTGGATTCTTACCATAGCCTGAAGATCTACTTGTGGATTCCAATCTGAATCATACAGAATTACGACATCAGCAGTAGCCAAATTGATTCCAAGTCCTCCTGCCCGTGTACTCAACATGAACACAAATTTTGAGCTACCAGGTTCGTTATATGCATTAATAGATGCCTAAATAAATAAAAGGAACATATCAGTTGAATCAAATGTTTTGCAAGTGCTGGGTTTACTTAAATAAAATACCTAAAATTTTAAATACCTGTCTCTCATCGTGTGGTGTTTGACCATCCAGCCTACAATATTCATAGTTCCGCCACATACAGTAATCTTCCAAGATATCTAGGACTCTGGTCATCTGGCTGAAGATTAAGACTCTTGAACCTGTAAATGTTCCCAGACATTTACAGAATGCAGAATAAGACAGTAACAAATATAAAACCAGCAAGGAATAAAAAGAATGAAACACTGAAGCACTTGCTTTAGATTTAAGATACCCAGAAATAAAGTTGCTCTTAAAGATTTGTCAGTTAACTTACCTGCCAAGAACAACCCCCCAAAAATGTAAATGCACAGTTATTTATGCATATACATACAACCCTTTCCAACCTACTTAAGAGATTTAAGTAAAACACAGAATATTACAAAGGTTTCATTTCCTCCTATATTCTCCTTGTATGATTTGAGAGGTTTTTGTCCTTTGGACTCAAGGTCTAATAATGAACTCTGACAATGATCACTTGACTTAAGACCTGGCCAATTTTAATTGCCACATCTCCGTAAGATGTAGCCTTATAGCAGAAAGAAACCAAGATTTTTAAAGCAGCACAGTATCCACTGAATAATTATATTGCCACAGTGGCTTGAATGATACCTAGATATGCAGTACAGGTGACTTTTTTTATTACCTAAGGCTGGAGCTTGACTTGGTTTTATTTTTCTGCAATGTTTCCCCAGTCACAAACTTTCCTCCACTCCTTTAGGCAAATTATCCCAGTAAGCAGACTCATTAAATAACGAGTAAAATTTGGTCCAGAGTCAAAAACTCTGTGGGGAGTGGGTTTTACAGTAATGCATTCCAGAGCTTTGCCCCTACTAACTACCACATATAACTTTAAAATAACTGAGTGTTCCCCCATGTTTGCATGCCTTAAAGAATTCACTGAAAAAACTCAGGTGCTGCTCAAATTCACATCCACCAAGAAAGACCAACGTTTCACAAAGGATTTGACTTTAACCCTACGAAGGCTTTGAATCTGAAGTGCTACTTCATGGCAAATCAAAGCAGCAGCTAAAGTACTACATCATTATAATTCGAACATTATTATGCTAAGAAAGAAAACCTAGTGCCCAGCTCAATTAATGTTTCTGCAGTCTTAATTTTTAATTAATTTAAAAATTAATTCCAGTCTAAAGGGTGGAAAAAAAAAACCCAAGAAAAAAAAAAAGAATCAGATTACTTCACCATCACAAAAAGCCATAATGGAATATTGATCCAATTATTTATGAAGGCACTTCACAAATTGTTTTTGTATCACCAGCTATTTAAGATACACGCTTGACAAGCTGGTGTCATGCTAGAGATCAACTATAATCCTGACTAAAATGTGCTGGTTTTTGCTCAGTATACTAAAAAACATTAAGCAGCAGTAACTTTCATTTTTATTGTTGAACTAAACAATGACAAGACCCATACCTTGTTCTTTCAACTTCGGGAGCAGTTTGTCCAATACTACCATTTTGCCGCTGTTGGTGACCAAATGCATATCTGTGGTGTAAGGTGGGCCAGGCTCTGCTCCATCAAAGAGATACGGATGGTTGCAACATTTTCGCAGCTGCATGAGGATATTCAGCAGTCTCATTTTGTCCAGCTTCCCAGCAGAATTCAGTATATCTATATCCTTCATTAAGATTCGTGTATACCTAAATCAAAGATAGATAGATATAGATAGAAAAATTTGGGTAACTAAAATGAAGTTGGCCTTTCTTTAAATGATAAGTAACAGTCAAAATCTTGCCCTTATTTCATAAGGTAACTCTCCCTGAGATGCTTGGGTTTGCCATCATTAAAGTGTCACAAGGAAGTATGTATGACTTGGGAGTACAGAAGGAATTAAACCAAGTTCCACATGACAATCAAGCCACAAACAACACATTGCTTCGGAGCCATAACTACAGCACAGTCAAGTATGTAAATTACCATTCTCGCTGCATTTTGCTGAGACCCACGTAAATTTTAACTTCCTTCTTTGGAGGCAAGCTTTTCTCTACATCAGCCTTAATGCGACGTAGAAGGAATGGTCGCAGCACCTGAAAGACATTTTGTCATTAAATGTGTTTTGGAAACTGAAACACTGAACAGGTCAATAGACAAAAGCAGTGCAGATGATACTCTGTCATAAATGCTCAACCATCAGACCTATTACCAGATCATCTAAGAAAGCAAACTACATGGGCAGGTACAGTACATGTACATTCCCACGTACATGTACTTTCTTTGGAAGAGTCAAAGACTAGGCCAAAATAATCTTTAAGATGGTTCTATACCCCTTGATTCTTCTTTAATTTTGCTTGACTAAAATATTTATAATCTCTTCATAGCCAGTATTTCTAATGTAAGCATTTCAGAACTCTTGACAGCTAGAACTATAGACTCTTCTCTCTCCTCCAAAACAATTTCCTTTTGAAGAAACAGATCATCTTCTGAGCTTCACCAACCTGTTCTGACAGTGTACCATAGTTTCTGGGATAAGCTATCTTACACTAATATTCTGTCACAAAAAGCATTAGAAGAATTATTTAGAGTCTAACTTAGGTAAATCTAACACTTCTACAAAAAGCAGACTCACCATATGGAGACGCTCCACCAACTTTTGATCTCCTAGACAGTTGTTCGTATCAAACCATGAATCAAAGTCCTGTATCAACAAAATCATTGGTATATTAGAGGTCTCCTTTCAAGGTGCAATGTCATTACAATGGTGAATAAATAAAACTCAAGTGATTCTCTTACAGAGGCAGTAGAACAAACTATCCTCTTTGGTCTATTTTTATAGAAAGCTCTCTAACACAATGTCTTCCAAAACCAAACCAAACCTTCCACATTATTGGGAGATAGAGGTTGGGGGGGGAGGCGGAAATCAATAACCGAGTCCTTTTCTCTTTACAAAGATTTACTTGTATCACTCCACTGGACAAATTCCATCTGGAATAAGAGTTCTACTGCAGCATTTGATGGAAAATGAACAGAAAAAGCTAAATTTTGGTGTAATGCACCACAAGACTTCCCTTTCTGCAGGTGTTACACTCCCGCTTCATCAAAATTTCACAATTCTGGAAACATTTCTAACATCAATCTAATTGATATTCCCAACTACACGCATGCAGGTCTGTTTTCATACCTAGAAACCCAGCAAAGTTCATTTAATTTGACTAGCAGACATCAAGGCTTACCTCAGATGAGTTAAAGACATCTGGCAAAAGGAAGTTAAGAAGTGCCCAGAGTTCATGTAAGTTGTTCTGCAGTGGAGTTCCAGTTAATAGCAGCCGATTTGTAGTCTTGAATTCCCTCACAATTTCTGATAACTGAAGGACATTGAGACATGAGCAAATATACAAATATTACTAGTCCCACCACCCCCCCCACTAACCTACACAAAACTCTCCCAGTGAAAGTATAAATTACCTTTGATTTTTCATTTTTAATCCTGTGGGCTTCATCTATAACTAGGTATCTCCAGTTGAATTTTTTGAATACTGATTTCTCTTTGATAAGCATTTCATATGATGTTACACAGACATCCCATTCTCCGGGCAGCAACACATCTCTGACAAAGGCAGCCTAGACAAGAAGGTGACAGTTAGTTACTGAGGCTCTGTCAAATCTAAAGCAAAAAGAACACAGTAACACTTAAAATTTTAACACAGTGCTGCTGCTAGATTTGAAAGAATAAAATTAATTATAAATTTATATTATAAAATTGTAGGCAATATAACATCCAAGCATTGTAAAGCTTGACAATTTTGTCAGTGCTGAAGCTGCTAAAACCCTTGGAGCAGAGCAGAGAAGGGATTTCTCTAACTTCTGGCTTGGAAACTGCAGATGAATACCTACATGCACAAGGTTTTCAATAGCTGAACTATAAGATCATAACTCAAAATTAATTTTCTGTAGGTTTGCTTTATTGGTGTTTTTTAAGTTTGAAGTTTAGAAAACAGTAGTTTTGAATACAAAAAATAATCCCAAGCAGAGCTTTATCATCTGGCTAACCGAACGATTTCTAAAAGGCTGACATCCAAGGTTAAAAGCAGACCACAGTAATGAGCCACAATTCAAAATAGAGAGATGTATAAATGTCAAGAATTTAACTCATATAAGCAAGAGAGATACTGAAGAAAGAACAAGAACTTCTGGATTAAAAAAAAATGCCCAAAAAATAAATCACAAGATATCAGACCTGCATCAATGACCTCCGAAACTATTAAAAGTTTCATCAATATTTTTGTAATTTCTAACCTATCAAACTCTGAAAATAGAGCTAGAGGCCCTCAGAATAAAAATAAAAAAAAATATAAAAAAGTGCTGACAGAAGCAGCAGTTTAATCGCACCAGTCATAACTCCTGCACAGATAAATGGCCAACTCCAGTTGACAAATCCACAGATGCACCATCATATCCTACAGTTTTTGTTTTCTTTGCTAAGAATAAAATAAAATAGCAGACAAGAACTGATACTGAAGTAACAAAAAGAGAATAATTGAAATGGTAAGACTCAAGAGGCTGAACAGTATTTTCTCTTTTAATTGTAAATGCTCCATCCCTGGTGGTGTTCCAAGGCCAGGTTGGATGGAGTCCTGGGTGACACGGTTCAGTGTGTGGTGTCCCTGCCCATGGCAGGGCGGTTGAAGTAGATGATCTTAAGGTCCTTTCCAACCCTAACTATTCTGTGATTCTATGAAAAAGGTCCATTTGGATATCACTTTCACCAATCAACCCACCTTGCCCCCTCCAACATCAAGCTGACAACTGTAAGTGACAGACGCCAAAATCCTCTGAAGAGCTGCTGTTACAGCCAATACAGTGCACTGGACTATGTTGAGCAGGAATTACTTTTTTTACAGATCTACATATTCACACAAATGATCACACTTTACATCAAACACACTTATTTTCCTACTTTAAGATTTATCAGGTTTTTCTTGGTCTACACTCTGTATTGCCTTCACAAAAAGAGAGGATCTCTGGACAAGAAATTGAGTGTAAAGTGATGAAGCAATAGCTGAGCAACGTAGGTGTGAAATCTAAGCTGGTTATATTTTAAACAGGTAGCACTTGTGGGTCTTACTGTTTAACCACTACAAATCCAAGTAACATCCTTCCCCATGAATGGAAGGTAAGGGACAGTGAGATCACATGCTGGACTTGACTTACACAAGAAAAACAACCGCATCAAAACTTACTCGCTGGTCTTTGTCACCTATCAAACAAACTGCTCGAAGCGTAGGGACCCATCTCTTGAATTCATTCATCCAGTTATGTAGAGTAGACTTAGGAACTAACACCATGTGAGGACCAGGAATATTTCTGTAGTGTTTCATATACCCAAGAAGAGAAATTGTCTGCAGCGTCTTCCCCAGACCCTGTAAGAGACGTTAACGTGTCAGAAAAAAAGCACCTCTCAGGAAACACCTTTAAAAAACCCAAGAGTGAGCTCTGAGTAGAACATTTTGATGTCACAGAAGACATCAAAATCTTGCTTAGGAAAAGCCTGTATGGCTTCCCACATTTAAGAAAGTAATACAAGTAACACTTTCAGACCTTGGACTATAAAGTTAGAATTTTGCCTTACCTTTCAAATAAGGCACATTCTTAAAGTACAAGAAAATGTTTCATAACATTCTGTTTCACAGACTAGGGTGTACTCAGGTTATTTATTTAGAGGTCAATGGACTTTAAAACTGGATGTATGCATTCTCTTAAACTGGAAAAGAACTCTGTAACGAGGCTTTTACAGGCCATGACATGTGGGTTCTTGTGAGAAGAAAGCCACACATAAATGTAAACAGCTGCATATGTCAAAGAAGAACACAAATACTGAGCTTCTTTAGAAGTACTCTTTTAAGCGTTCTGTTCTTTACTCCACATAAATGTTTAAAATCTTCTTCAGCATGTAATTTTAATTAAAACAAAACTGAGGAAGACAGGCAAAACCCAGATGATTCGTATCATTTAAGTAAGTCAAAAAGATTATAAATCAAACACATGGGATTAAAAAAACCCCAACAAATAAAACCAAACCAAACAAAAACCATCAGTGCAGGTTATTTTTGCTTCTAAAATTTAATCCTTTGTCTGCAAAATAACCACATTCCACCTGGTGTAAGATGTGGAAAAGTGTTTACAAGCTGCATGAAAGGCATTAACAAGTTCAAAAGGATTAATACTCAAGAATGAATCCAAACATATCTAATAGTAAATAGTTAGAGCCTCAGCACAAGATGGATTTTGGAATACCACAAATCCATGGACTTATAAAATGTTTCCCAGTTGTTTTTGTTAAAACAGGCCTGCTCCACTTATAACTGTACTCAGAAAAAAACCCATTAAAATAAATCCTCTATTGACAAGCACATATGTTGAAGAAAATCCTTGATATATTTCAGAATTAAACGTTACTAAATGATAATTTGAATTAATTTGTCTCTTAATTTATCTTGAAGACGTTTTATTACACAGAAAAAAATTACCAGAAGGTATGAGAAATGTAGTATACTGAAATATAACTAAATTTTTGTTATTCCTTACCTGCTCCTTATGAAAAACAGATACAAGCAAAATGACTGAGAGGACAAAAACGTGTCTGCCTGTCAAACTACTACTACTACTACTACTACTGCATTCATCCTTTGTCTTACAGGGAAGAACAGAAACAGAAGCAAAAGCTACTGTGGTCAGTGCTGACTGAAATGGTCATGGTGTGCCCATTGCTACATCTGTCTTAGCATAATTTTTCCCAGTGGTGCAGCTCTTGCTGCTGGGATCAGCCCATACAGCACACTCCTATCCTGCTATCTGCATTTAACCCCAATAACAACAGGAAGTGTTCCCACATTTGTTGCTCTTTTCATACATACACTCTCTTCACAAGGGCAGCTTGAGAATACCATAACAAAATAGCTGCAATTTAGAGAAAATAAATAGAGGACAGGTCATTCTATAGAATAACTCCACTGAATTTTACTTTCCTAAAGGCTGACAGGTTCCCTTTGTACACGCCTATTTCTAAAACTGCCTGCGCCATTTATTTAAATTAGGATACCTGCGACACTTTTAACATTAGTGACTTAAAACGTACTAGAAAAATAAGATTTGGCACATTATATATGGCATTTGGTGCTATTAAAAAAACCCATATATAAATACTGCTGAACAAAAATTGTGTTGTATTGCATGTGTTCACCAAAAGTTCCCAGAAACATGGGCTATGCACATACCATTTCATCTGCCAGGATACCATTGATGCCATTTTCATACAAAGAGATGAGCCAGTTCAATCCTCGGACCTGATAATCACGCAGCTTTCCCCACTTAACATCTAAAAGACATGGAAGATTAGACTAAAAGATCTGTAAAAACTTACCAAAGAATGCCACCATCCCTTGCCTGCCAGTTGACATCGATTATCTAAGCTACAGAACAAAATCTAATCAATTTAATGCAGTAAATCTCAAAACAATGCAGACTGGAGATGAAAACATGTTACTTTTGTTTCTGCAAACTGCTCCAACAGCTTTGTTTTCTGCAAGAACACAAAATACATAGGAATTCTAGCTCTATCACCACCCCCCAAAACAGAACAGTCAAACGACAGAACAATACTGAATTCTGTTAAAGGAACTGGAAGCTGTTAGGTACTTTCAATTGTATCAGAAAATATAAAAATATATAAAAATTGTATGATGACAGACTTAAAACCAGCTCCCTCTTCCCCAGCAACTCAAGCATAGCAGCTGGATTTCTAAAGGACAAGAGTCACTGGACCATCTTTCCCGCCTCACTGAAAATAAGCAGTCCCTCACTAATACGTTTTATCCCATCAGACCGGTGCTGGATTTTTTTTCCTCTTTCTCCTGACGGCCAGAATTGATTCACTGTCCTTGGGAAGGATGAAAATAACGTCATTTTAAAATAACATTGTGAAGGAAAAGAAGAGGAGAGGGGGAGACCACAACCAAACACACATACAGAAAGACCCAAAACCAACCAAAAAAACAAACAAAAGAAGAAGAAACACACATGATGGAGATTCTTCAAATCGAGTGCAGACATTAGTTGCCTTGGAGCTTTCTGTTAACAGCTCCTCGTCTTCTTCCTGCTCTGTTCTACGATGGCGGTAGCTGAAAAACAGCAAAGGAAGAAGTGAATTTCTGGCTAAACTAAAAAGATGTGAAGCTGTTCCAAAATTAAATCTAATCACTGTAGTATGGAATGCAAACACCCAAAGAAGCTTCTAGCAAGATTCTTCAGAAGAACTTGTTTAGCTGATCAACTGAAATGCTTCTTATAACTCTTCAGAGCCACAAGCTTCTTAATAAGATAATATGCCCATGTTGTTAGCAGGCTCAAATATTACAGCAAAGTGACCGGAAAGGGATAAACTGTGTGCATCAGTACTGGCCTTTAACTAGAAGACAGGGAACAACACAGTATTTAAGAGTTCTGGAACATCTGCCAAACACTAGATATACTACAGTCCTTCAAGCAAGAATGAAGGCAATCCAAATTTCTACACCTCTGATTTTCAAGCTGCCTGTAAGATGTTGTATACTGTTGTTGTCCATGGACTATCACAACTTAGAGCCATGAATGCTCTACTTTTCTGCCCCACTTTTCTTCATGCTGGAATACTTTAAGTCATGATAGTGTTTTACCACCAACACAAAATTATTGTAACTCCTAGAATTCCTAAACAACCCTCAAGTTGTAGGTGGGTAGTTGAAAAAGACCACAATTATACAGTATAAAGCACACAACGAAATAGCACAAAAGACTAGCAAGTTTAACTTACACTTCTAAAGTACAATAAAATCCATAATCACAGTACAAGCTGGCCTACATGTCATTACTCACTCGCCAACTGATAGTAAATTCTGTTTCTCATCCTTCTTTATTCGTGGACGTCCAGGCTTCATTTTCAAAGGTGAAGTTGGAGTTTTCTGAGCAGCAGGCTGAATGAAATGAGCAAACAGCTCAGTCTGCTTCAACAGATATTCAAATCTGTTTGCTCTGTCTGTTTGCTGTTGACAGGAAAAATTAAGTGGAACAAGTGAGACAATACAGTATGTATTCATTCAAAAGAAAAAGCTAACATACTTTTTAAACAATATAGATTCACATTTCTTTATATGCATAGCTACAATAACAAAGAAGAGATGATTAATATCAACAATCTAATGATGACAGATTCAATATTCTTTTAGTGGATCAACAATAGCATCTGCTGCCTAATAAGATCAAGGTTGCAAGACAGACCTGTACTAAGACTGAAATTTGACTTTGGCACAAAGATTGCATGAATGTCACTAGACAAGGCCAGCATCCTCTTAACAACCTTCTCCTATCAAAAATGATAGTGCCACTCCTAGAAATTTAACCCCACACAGCATGCACAGGATTCTTCAATGAACTTGTTCATCTTGCCAACCTGGCAACAGCTATTTTCTACCGCATTCGTTTCCTGCCCGCTCAGTGAGATACACCACCTCACTGTGCCGTCAGATAAGTGAAAGAGCTAGAAGCCAGAACAACTATTCCAGCAGCAGAGCCCTTTTAGATATGCTCAACCTAACATGTCAGACTCCCCCCTTTGATACGGGCTGCTGTTTCTGTTGTGCAAAAAAAGATTACAGGAGACAACATTAGTATCTAAAAAGTTCAGTTCCTTTGAGACAGGCTCCATTTGGAATCAACACACCTTCCCCAAGGCCGCATCAAAACTTTGCACGGACAGTCAAGACAGCATACAGCTCCAAAGTTAACAGCAACCACTCTGACCTTCTGCCAGCTGCCACAACATAACCTGGTATTTAGCAACTTGCACAGCTACAGGAAGTCAGTTTTCTTAGTCAAAAGGAACATATGTTCCAGGCTTCTGCAAGACCAATGCCAGCTCTGTGGTGCTCTCCTCTTGAAAGCAAGCAGTTCCTGCACTATGTATACAACAGGAAAACAGGGGGTTAAAGAGACAAAGAAAGAGATCCTACCACTGAAGAGTCAGACTCACTCTAAGCACAGCTTAAGCTTGACTGACACAGCTGCAATCCACATCAACTGAAATAAAGTTTTCCTGTCTATTCCTCATAGTTTTGAGGGAGTTTTTTTTGTTTGCTTCACAACAGTTTCTGAACTGCTTTTAAACAGTTTTTAAGCTAGGAAAGATCTTACTCCTATCCAAATTGCTGACACTTATTGTTAAGTACTTGTACTTGCTTCACCAGCTGTGCAAAAGAGAAGAGATACAGACGGCACTGCAGATGTTTCCTCAGTCTAAAATTTTAGTAAGGAATTTTCTGCAAGTTTTGGCACTGCACACACATCCCCATGACTCAATTTCATTGCACTTAAGGATATTTCTGTAAGAGACTAACGAACATAGTGTGTATCTTCTAGATAGGACACAAACAAGAACAGGCTGCACTCAGCAACCTGAGCCATCCTACCAACAAAGAAACTTTTCCCATTTTCTTTTCCAGTGCATCCTCTGACTATTGTGATGGTAAAACACAACCCTCCTTGTAACTGTGCCTGTCTAGAAACTACAAGAGACAACTCCAAGTTCGCTTTCTTCAGTTTGCCAGGAACTAGCACAACGAAATTAGCAGAAGATGACTGGGTTATTTTCAATGGCAAGAAGAAACAGCACAGGAAGCAGCAAATTACAACAATCAGTTTCACTTTCCCATGAAGAAATTCCACACACAGCCACAGACACCGGAATTACAAACAGGAAGAAAGGAAAACAGGGAGAACCAGAGAAAGAAAACGCAATGCACTGGTGAGGAGCAGATGGCTTCCCCTCTTACATTCAGGGTATTATGAGCACTAAAAAATAAGGAAAACAGTAAGTTTTCTCCTGTCTAACCTGCAAAGCATAGGATCGCTCATCTGCCAAAGCTCAAGGACTCTAAAGCGTCATAAAAACCAAATTAATTTCAGAAAAAGCTAACAAAATCTCTCTCAATTCAAACAAAGTTAAAGGGCTGAAAAGTTGGCCAAGGCTTACAGTCAGCACTTGTCCTAAACAGCAAACTTTTCCTCAGCCTCCTGTGACTACCGAAAGCTAACTTTTTTTACTTTGTCCCATAAACTACACTGTTTGAAAGAACCTCTGTATTTTGAAGTCCTCCTACAGTTGTAATGAAGTGCATTACAACTGAAATGAACATGGTGCCTAGTGAAGGCCCTGTGTCAAACCTTTGTTTTTACTGCTCAACCACCAGGTAGAAATCAATACACTTTTTGTACAAAGGACTGCTACTCTTGCAGTTCAGAAATAAGTTTGGAATTGTTTTCCTGTATTCAACAGTGATATAAGAGAGGTCCTAGACTGCAGCTGATTCCATACATTAAGGATGTAAAGCAGCAGTTATTCAAATGCTTATGAATGCTTCCTACATGATCTTTCTATTTCTGACAGAGAAAATGAATAACTAGCTCTTCATAATCCCCCTTGAGTACAGGAAGGACAACTCCACAGATAACTTCAAAAGCAACTTGACAACTTCTTAATGCATTCTTCCCCTAAGACATTTGAATATTTACCACTATATCGTTCTTCTAGATCTAGAGCACCTCAAAGGTGTTAGAACTGTGCTTCCTAGAAACAGCAAAAGTACTTCCTAGAAATGGCAAAAGATGCTAACAGTTATTCCCACAAATTACTGCAAGGAAATGGAAAAGGAGCAGAAGACCAGTGAAGAAAAATGCTAAAATGGAGAAGGGTCTGAGGGGTTTTTTTGGGATTTATTTTTTTTTTGTTTCAAGTTCAATATTTTTAATAACTAGACAAAGTTTTAGAAAGCCAGTTAAGATATTTCACACAAGTAAAAAACTCAGTCTGTTTAAAGCAACTGCGTAAGCACTGGATAGCTGCACACAGTCGCAAATATCACATACCATTTTCTCTTCATATGTAGGATCTGCTTCCTGGATTTCTTTTTGTTTTCCTGGTGATGCATCATCAAAAGATTCCTGAGATGAAAAAGAATTAGAAAAAAATTATTTTCTGAACAAGGAAAGATACCCATGTAAAGGAGGATAAGCTTGTTTCAAATTACTATCTATCCACATCAGATGGCACAGCCATCTTTTATCGCTTTGATTTAGTCAGCTTTCTATTACTTACTGTAAAATTACCTGGAGGTGGATCAAAGATCCCTGCCACAGGGTGAGGGACAGAGCTATATCTCTGTAATCTGATTTAGCTCCATCATTAAAGCATCACATCAATGTGAAAGAGAGACAGCTGTGGTCCAGGAGCTCAGCATGGTGCTTCTCGGGTGCTGAGCCAAAACCCTCCTAAAGCTGGCTCTGAGAGTACTGCCAAAGAACTAGCTCTGGTCCCGATGCAAAAGTAGTTTCAAGGTTGTTTTATTTCTTTTTCCAGAGTACCCCAATCCTTCACTATTCCGTATCAAGGGAACAAGTCTAAATAAGAATCTGGACCACAGTTTTGTCCTGGAAGCAGAGTAGGAATTCAGAAAAACTGTCTTTTCCCCTTATTTAGTTTATTAAATCAAATAATTGTTATTACCAATGGTACCACTACTAAAAGAAAAACAAGCTCTGTGTGTGTGTGTGTGAATCCTCCCTCATCCTCTTCCTGCCAGCTCTTTCACATACTGCCTTCAGTTATTCTTTCAGATCAGGGCTCTTTTATCCTGTTATTAGGTTAACTCTTTCCCCTCCATCTCCCACAAGTAATTTCATCTCCTGTTCCTAAAACCAAAACAATAGGACCATACTTCCCTCATAAACCACGCTAAGGCAGTATATTACAAAATAATTCTTGAAAGGGTGAGAAAAGGAAACAAACCAGATGCCTTCAAAATCATTATTAACCATCTGTTTAATTGAGCCAAGTAAGAATTGAGCTAAACTCAATCTTTACTAGCCAACATAGAACAAAGGAACAGGAAAGTCAGAAACAACACGAAACAAAGGCAAGCAAAACATGGGATGTTTGTGGGCAGGTGTTTCCTCACAAAACTCTGGCAGGTAAGAAGGTGTGTGGAAACAGAAGAATCCCAACACAAATGTTTCATTCACCAGCCAAAATACGAGGAACTGAGCAAAAAAAGCGACGGCTACAGATCTTCTAAACTCATGCCCACATCTTCTTACTCATCTCCCGCTGGGTTTAGCCTGCACCCACACACTAGTGAACACAGTCGAGGGACCATTTGAACCCCTGTACGAAATCCACGTTTCTCCTGAAATGCCAAGCACGTGAAACGCAGCAACGCAGCAGTGCACCATCTGATCTCCTCATGTGCAATAAATATAACAAAACCTTGCAATTTAGCTGGAGAGTAAGAAAGGCAAGCAGTCTTTTGGATGATCAGGACTATCAGGAAGCTATCTAAAATGAAACTGCAAGGTAATCCCTTCCCAGTGAGAAAAGGAACCAACTTGGCCAGCACGGAGATAGCCCTTGTACACGGGCACCTGAAGAGCAGACAGGACTCTCACAGCCTCCGCGTGCTAAGCCCCAGTCTGGAATTGCCCTATTTCTGCAGGTTCGAGCAGGACTTATTACCCACAGTGCTTTGGCTACTTGCTCACCCGAAAAATATGGCATTTACAAATTTATTTAGATCAAGTAGGCTGGCCTGTACAGCATGACTCAGAGTACAAAACACCCTGTGCCGAGAGCAGGACCGACCAGTTTCCTCCTATCATTAAAGAAACAATGCCGCGATAAAATTAGCATCTCCAGGCAATCTCCACTCAAACCCCTTGAAATTTCTGGAATAAGCACCTGTTGCCAAAACAAGCACTTCAACAACCCCTCTGCCCCCTGAAAAAGTTTTGAAGCACTTCAGCCCGACAGAACACGCTACTGCTTTTTAAGATACGGACTTGCTCGCTGAAGCAGGAAGCACAAACGAAGGGAAAGGCTTCTCGGGGAGGAAGGAGAGGACAGGAAAGCTACTTGCAAGAAGCTGTAGCGAACCTAGTGAGATGTGTGCGGGGGGGTGGGGGACGGGACGGATGGCGAACCCGCTCCCGACCGGCAGGACGCGAGAGGGGGCTTACCCCTGTCCTCCCCTGACCCCGCAAATACAGGCAGGGACCTGGCGCGAGGCCTGCCTTCCCCTTGTCTCCGCGGCAGCGGCCCGGCGGAGGAACACTGCGCCCGGGACCCGTGCGCGGTGGTCGGCGGCGAGGAGAAGCGGCGAAGTGGA
>NW_009943861.1:0-7884 GCF_000696875.1 Nestor notabilis
TGGCCATGGATTTGGGAACAGTGGTGGAGATAGAGCCTAGATCAAGAACAGAGAGGTTAAGGAGGAAGAAGTACATAGGGGTGTGGAGGTGCTGGTCACAGGCTATGATGATGATGATGAGACCGTTGCCCAGGAGCGCAGCCAGGAAGGTGCCCAGGAAGAGCCAGAAGTGCCAGAACTGCAGCTCCCGCGTGTCTGCGAATGGCAGGAGGAGGAAGTGGGTGATGGGGGCCTGCCGTTGGACATCTGCTGCCTCTGGGCATAGGCCCTAAAATGGGGGACATGTCACACGTTAGGGAAGTCTGAACAAAATCCAACCCATTTTCCACAGACACTCCACCTCCTAGACACAGACACACTTCTCTATGAGGCCTTCCTTCAGCTCCAAGGCTGGAGCCCTCTTTGGTACTGGCACCCCACTTCTAGCGCAGGACACACACATCTCATGTCACAAATTCAACAGCGTTTGCTCTGTAAAGACATTTCTGTGTTTCCATGTGGGCTTTCAGGTAACACAGGGATGCTTTCGGACAGGTTTGAATCCTGGGGCTTTCAGGTAACACAGGGATGCTCTAGGGCAGGTTTGAATCCTGGAGCTTGGAAAGAAACCTCAGAGGGGCAACCAAGTGTCCCAGTGATGGCATTTGATTAAGGGAGATGCAGCTCACTCCCTAGGTACACAAACTGCATTGCCCACAGCTGAGGAAAGCTGGGATGCTTGTTCCCACGGACACACCTGCATGAAAGGACCCAGAAGATCCGTGTGTGACTCTGCAGCTGAAACTCCCATCCCATCAAGCCTGACAACAAGAACAAGATATCAGCACTAACACAGCCAAAGGCAAAATAGAGCTCAGGACAGCATTCCCCTTCCCCAGCAGCAGGATAAGGGCAGATCAGACCAAGATGATGCTGATGCTGTTCATTAGCAGAGGAATGGCTGAAGGCACTTCAGGATGCTCATATCAGAGACCCAAAGTTAGACCTCAGGAGTCTGAGAGACTTGTTCAAGCATGGGATCTCCATTTCATTTCTATCCCCATATTCATCACCAATAGGAAACTGATGACACAGAAAAGCTCTTTGTCTTTATAGCTTTGAAAAGTCCCCTTGGAAAGGCAGCCATCCCAATGCCAGTGCAGCAGGGAAGCCCTGCTCTGGAGCACATCATTCCTGCCAACGCCCGGAAAGCCAGGAGAGTAAAGCAGAAAGATCCTATAAGCTGTGGCATTTACACAATAGGAAGAGAGCTCTGGTACACTCACCTGCATTGCCCTGCACCCAGAGCCTTACCATGTAGAGGGCAGTGAAGGTTTCTCCCATCATGAGCTCTGCATCCTCCACTGCCTTTAAGCTCTCCAACCCTCTGAGCTCCCTCCAGGGGACCCTGGGGCTCCAGGGAAACAGCCTGAAGGAAACAACAATGTTCTTTTCCTCATATGGGGAGGGAGATGCATCTATTTCATCAGTGTCGTTTCTCAGAGGCAGAGTTAAGTCGAAGGTTAAGATTTCAATGTTCCATCCTAGACACGACATACAGACCATGACCAGGAAGGACCTTCTTGCAGGCAACGTGATTTGTGTCCTGTGTGTCCTTGACTGCTGCCATGAGCCAGAGGCATCAGTCATCAGATGCCACCAGAGGCAGGGAGGAATGTGGTGGGATGGAAGGTGTGGGAGTAGAGGAGGAAGAAGGCCTGACAGGACTGAAGGGCATGGCAACCAAGCCACAGGCCACTCACATCTGCCAGCCAGAAGTCAAGGTCTCTCATGACCAGATCCGGAATGTCCCCAGCCATACTCTTCTCCAAGATGCTGGAGTCTCTCATCACCTCGATGGCCACGCAGACAATGTCCATCCTCTCCCATGGATAAAGGGAATTTGAAAACCTCTGTGGGAGGTTGGGTTCATGGGCACTGTGTGCTGGTCCTGCAGAAAACCAGGGCTTGCTGGTGGCCAGGAGGGCTGGACCTGGGCTCCATCTGCACCACTGTCCTCAAATCCATGGCCAGTTCCCTCTGGAACACCAGGGCCATCTCCTCTGCAGGATGTTCTCAACTAATGTAAAGTCTTCTCTCCTCACTGTCATGTCCTACGACTGCTACGTGGCCATCTGCAAGCCCCTGCACTACGGGACCCTCCTGGGCAGCAGAGCTTGTGTCCACATTGCAGCAGCTGCCCGCCATGCTCTGCTGCACACAGCCAATACATTTTCACTCCCCCTCTGCCGAGGCAATGCTGTGGAGCAGTTCTTCTGTGAAATCCCCTAGATCCTTAAGCTTTCCTGCTCACACTTCTACCTCAGGGTATGTGAGCTCTCAAAGCTGTCACTCTTGAGTTGGACTGCAAAGGGCTGCCCCCTCTGATGGGAGGAGATGTTCTGGAGGGGTAGGATGTCTTCCCTGGTGCAGAGGAGCCAAATCTGCTCCTGCTCAGGTTGGACATTGCTTTGAAACCCGGCGCTGCCTTGGCTTTTGTGACGTCACCCACCACCAGTGACGTCACAAAGCATCGGTGCTGAGGTAGACACAGCTGGGTATCAGACTGGGGTTGTCCCTGCATCTGGGTCTTGATGGAGTGAAGCTCACACAGTGGTTGCTCGCTCGTGAGCAAGCTGCATTGCTGGTACCCACACCTCAGTGGATGTAAGAGAAAAGCTACAGAAAGACAACTTCTGACCAGGAACTTGTGAAAAATCCTCCTCTCCCCCAGTGTATTTTCCTCCTCATCAGATGGGGTGTGTGGGGGATGAGCCCATCTCATCTCATCCTAACCTCACACCATCTCATCTCATGTCATCATCACAGCTCAGCTCATCTTCATCCATTTCATCTTCATCTCATCGCAGTGCATCACATCTCATCGCATTGCATCATATCGCATTGCATCATCATATCTCATCTCATCATCTCACCACATCTCATTTCATTTCATCGAATCATAGATTTTCATTTAATTTCATTCCATTTCATTTCATTTCATCCTCTTTCTCATCTCATCACATCTAATCACATCGCATCTCATCTCATCATCGCATCCCATTGAATCCCATTGCATCCCATCCACCTTACCCCATAGCATCCCATCCCATCCCATCCCATCCCATCCCACTCTAACACATCCCATTCCATCCCACCCTACCCCATCCCACCCCATCCCATCCCACCCTATCCCATAGCATCCCATCCCATGCCATCCCATCCCATCACATCCCATCCCACCCTACCACATAGCATCCCATCCCATCCCACTCTACTTCATAGCATCACATCCCATCCCATCACATACCCCCATCCCATCCCATTGTGAGTGGCTGAACTGAAATGAGACTCCACTGTCCTGTGTTTGAAAGATTGCTGTAAGGAACTGACCTGGGACTTTGATGACTAAATTGCACATGGGTAAAGAAGTGGTTTGTGATAAGCAGAATTATTTGTGTTTGTACCCTGACAGGATGAGTCAAGGTTGCCCTTCACAATGGGGCTTCGGAATTACATATGGGAAACTAATATGAGATGAGGTTTATAGGGATATATGTGTATCCTGTGAGTCTCAAAGGGGGCAATTGTGAGCTCAAATGCTAAGTTGTAAATCACAACCATTCTGTTAATTGTAACCTGTATACTGGGACCTCTCTGTTGAGAGCAAGATGGGGCTGGTAACTCAAGGGAATGAATAAATCAGAACAAACTGATGAAGGTGCCATCTCCAGCATCCTTGTAGCCCCCTTCAGACACTGGAAGCTGCTTGGAGCTCCCCACACAGCTTCATGTTGCATCCCCATCCCTCCCAACGCTGCTGGTACCCCAAAACAAACCCAAAGCCCACCTTTCTTGAGTCCCAGAAGGAAGGATACACACACACAGCGTGCTGGGCTATAGCGACGCTGCCTTGACTGAAGGCCCCAGCTCATGGCCCTGCAGCACGTTCTTGCACAGCTGCAGTCTAGAATGCGGGTGGGTCACCCAGGCAACAGGTCACTATGGGGCCCTTTGTGAGCACATGTGGGACATCCCACCGCACTGCTTGCATTGGTCCCTGCAGCAGCTGGGCATGGGACAGGGCAAGGTTAGGGTTAGGGGTTCGGGTTAGGGTTAGTGTTAGGGATAGGGTTAGGCTTATGGTTAGGGTTAGTGTTAGGAGTAAGGTTTAGGGGTTAGGGTTAGCATTAGGGGTTAGGGGTTAAAGTTGGAGTTAGGGGTTAGGGTTAGGGTTAGGTGTTAGGCTTTCTTTTAGGGTTAGGGTTAGGGTTAGAAGTTAGGGTTAGGGTTAGAGTTAGATTTAGGTTAGGATTCATGGTTAGGGTTAGTTTTAGGGGTTAGGCTTAGGGCTACGGGCTAGATTTTGGTTTAGTGTTAGGGTTTAGGGCTAGGGTTCAGGGTTAGGATTCGGGGTAAGGTAAGGGTTTCGGGTTAGGGGTTAGTGTTAGGCTTAGTGTTACGGGTTAGGGTAAGGGTTAGTGTTAGTGGTTAGGGTTAGGTTAAGGGTTAGGCTTTGGTTTAGTTTTAGGGTTTAGGGTTCGGTTTAAGGTTAGGGTCAGGGATAGTGATTGGGGTTAGGGTTAGAAATAGGATTAGGATTAGGGCTTAGACTGAGATTTAGGGTTAGGGTTTAGGGTTAGGATTCGGGGGTAGGGGTAGGGGTTAGGGTTAGGGTTTAGGGTTTAGTTAGGGTTAGTGTTAGGCGTTAGGTTTAGGTTTAGGTTTAGATTTAGGGTTAGCGGTCAGGCTTTGGTTTAAGCTTAGAGTTCAGGGTTAGGGTTAGGTTTAAGGTTAGGTTTATGGTTACGGGTTAGGGTTTGGCTTAGGGGTAACGGTTAGTGTCAGGATTAGGATTAGTGTTAGGATTAGGGGTAGGGTTAAGGGTTAGGCTGTGGTTTAGGGGTAGGGTTAGGTTTAGGATAATGGGTATGGGTAACCGTCAGGATTAGGGTTAGGGTTAGGGTTATGGGTTAGGGTTTGATTAGGGGGTAGGATTAAGTTTAGGATTAGGGTTTATGTTTAGGGATGTTGTTAGGGGTTAGGATTAGTGTTCAGGTTAGGAGTTAGGCTGTGGTTTAGGGTTAGGGTTTAGTGTTCGGGTTCGGGTTTATGGTTAGGGTTAGGGTTTAGGGTTAGGGTTAGGGTTCACCTCCATCCCAGGTATCTCCGTCACTGCCAACATTTCTCATGCACCCCGCAATAGCCCTGGTCTCCTTAAAGCATCCCATAACCCTTCTGCTCGGCAGGATCCAACCATGCTCCTGGCATCTCCATCCTTCCCGGGAGCCCTAAACCACCCCAGAACTACACGGTAACCCAAAACCCAAGCCACCCCAGGCATCTTTATCACTCCCAGCACCTCTGGGACCTCAAACACACTCTAAAACCCACTTGGTTCCCACAAGCTCCACAAAGCCCAGCAATCTCCATCCCTCCAAACATCCCTGCTACCCAGATGAAGCCACTCGCTGTCCCCAAATCCACCCAGCCCTGGGTACCTCCATCCCTTCCAATCACCAGGTTACACCTAAAGCACCCCAAAAGCCACTTGCTACCCTAAATCCACCCAGCCCCAGGCGTCTTCATCCCTCCCAATGCTGCTGGTACACTGAAACAAACCTAAAGCCCACCTTTCTTGAGTCCCAGAAGGAAGGATCCACACTCACAGCGTGCTGGGCTATGGGGATGCTGCCTTGACTGAAGGCCCCAGCTCATGGCCCTGCAGCACATTCTCGCACTGCTGCAGTCTAGAATGTGGGTGGGTCAACCAGACAACAGGTCACTATGGGGCCCTCTGTGACCACATGTGGGACGCCACACCGCACTGTTTGCTTTGGTCACTGCAGCAGCTGGGCATGGGACAGGGCAAGGTTAGGGTTAGGGGTTGGGGTTGGGGTTAGGGTTAGGGTCAGGATTAGGATTAGGGTTAGGGTTAAGTTTAGGGTTAGGTTTACGGGTTAGGGTTAGTACTAGGTGTTAGGCTTTGGTTTAGTGTTATGTTTTAAGGTTAGCGTTCAGGGTTAGGTTTCAGGGTTAAGGGTAGGGTTTAGAGTTAGCAGTTAGGGTTAGGCTTATTTTTCATGGGTTAGAGTTAGTGTTAGGGGTTAGGGTTACTGTTAGGTTTTAGTCTTTGTTTTAGTGTTAGGGTTTAGGGTTAGGGTCACGGATTAGGGTTAGGGTTAACATTATGGTTTAGGGTTAGTGTTTAGTGTTAGGGTTTGGGTTCTACTTCAGTTCCAGGTATCTCCATCATTGCCAATATTCCTCATCCACCCACAATAGCCCTGGTCCCCTTATAGCATCCCGTAACCCATCTGCTAGGCAGGATCCAGCCCTGCTCATGGCATCTCCATCCATTCCGGGAGCCCTAAACCACCCCAAAACTACATGGTAACCCAAAACCCAACCAACCCCAGCCATCTGTATCCCTCCCAGCACCCCTGGGACCTCGAACACACTCTAAAACCCACTTGGTTACCCCAAGCCCCCGCCTCCCCAAAAAAAGCCACTCGCTGGCCCCAAACCCACCCAGTCCCAGGCATCTCCATCCCTCTCAACGCTGCTGGTACCCCAAAACAAACCCAAAGCCCACCTTTCTTGAATCCCAGAAAGAAGGATCCACACTCACAGTGTGCTGGGCTATAGGGACGCTGCTTGACTGAAGGCCCCAGCTCATGGCCCTGCAGCACTTTCTCACACAGCTTCAGTCTAGAATGTGGGAGGGTTACCTGGGCAACGAGTCAATATGGGGCCCTTTGTGAGCACATGTGGGACACCCCACCGCACTGCTTGCTTTGGTCATTGCAGCAGCTGGGCATGGCACAGGGCAGGCTTACGGTTAGGGTTAGGGTTAGGCATTAGGGTAGCGTTAGTCATAGGATTAGGATTAGTGTTAGGGCTAGGGTTAAGGTTAGGTTTATGGTGAGGGGTTAGCTTTAGGGTTAGGGGTAACCGTTAGGGTCAGGGTTAGGGTTAAGGTTATGGTTAGAGTTAGGTTTACAGGTTAGTGTTAGGGTTACTTTCAGGAGTTAGGGTTAGGGTTAGGGTATGGTTAGGGTTAGGGTCACGGGTTAGGTTTTGGTTTAGGGTTAGTGTTTAGGGTTAATGTTTAGGATTAGGGCTAAGGTTCACCTCAGTCCCAGGTATCTCCATCTTTGCCAACATTTCTGATCCGTCCCGCAATCGCCCTTGTCCCCTTAAAGCATCCCATAACCCACCTGATAGGCAGGATCCAGCTCCTCTCCTGGCATCTCCATCCTTCCCGGGAGCCATAAGCAACCCCAAATCTACATGGTAACCCAAAACCCTACCAACCCCAGGCATGGTTATCACTCCCAGCACCTCTGGGACCTCGAACACACTCTTAAACCCACTTGGTTACCCCAAGCTCCACAAAGCCCAGCAATCTCCATCCCTCAAAACATCCCTGCTACCCAGAAGAAGCCACTCGCTGCCTCCAAACCCACCCAGCCCCAGGCGTCTTCATCCCTCCCAATGCTGCTGGTACACTGAAACAAACCTAAAGCCCACCTTTCTTGAGTCCCAGAAGGAAGGATCCACACTCACAGCGTGCTGGGCTATGGGGATGCTGCCTTGACTGAAGGCCCCAGCTCATGGCCCTGCAGCACCTTCTCGCACAGCTTCAGTCTAGAACGTGCGTGGGTCACCCAGGCAACGGGTCACTATGGGGCGCTTTGTGAGCACATGTGGGACACCCCACCGCACTGCTTGCTTTGGTCATTGCAGCAGCTGGGCATGGGGCAGGGCAGGCTCAAGGTTAGGGGTTAGGGTTAGACTTAAGGTTAGGGTTAGCGTTTAGGGTTAGCGTTAGTGGTTAGGGTTAGGGTTAGGGTTAATGTTGAGGGTTAGTGTTTAGAATCATGGAATCATAGAATAGTTAGG
>NW_009943862.1:0-1496 GCF_000696875.1 Nestor notabilis
TGGAGAGGGCCCACATTGTCCCTAGTCTGCAATATCATACCTAGTTCTGGGATCAGTATTTTGAAAAATAAATTGCTTGGCAGTATACTCAATAGTATAGTGTATCTTGGCAAGGAGAAAAGAATAAGACTAAAGCGGAGAAAGCAGTAAGAAGCTGTAGGCTCTGGAAGCTAGATAGAAAGTGAAACTGGAAATTAAACTCAAATTTTAACCATGAAAATGATTTTTCGTTAGAATGAATAAGCAAAGAAAGTGACAGATAAACTTTTTTAATGATTTCAAATTTAGACTGAGAGTTTACTCATAAGCTTTTTGGACTCAATGCAGTGGTAACTTCTTTGTTTCCCAAGGTCAGAGTGGAAGATAATTGCCTTTAGCTTAGTTTATGTTCTTAATGGGATCCAAAAACAACAGGCAGATTTTGTTGTCTATGACAGCACATACAAATTCAAAGATGTAAAAATAGTCATCTTTCTTTTTCGCTTAATAGAAAGATATGTATCTTTTTTTTTTTTTACCTCAGAAGGAAGGCATCATCTGTCCATGAAGAAAGTGAGTTTGCATAAATCCTTTCTTCCTTCCCTTCCTTCCCTCTATTGTGAAGTCCTCTGCAGGACTCCATAGGCTGTTCCACACAGAGCAGGAGCCTGTCAAGAGGGAATTTTCAAAGCCTCTGCTGAAAATGATAACAGCTTTTCATCCTCAACCTGCAACAATAAATAAAATGTTAAAGTAAGCAAAGATGCTTTTTGCTGCTGACTCAGGCCAATACCCATTTTTGCCAAAGGGGTATTCCATACCACAGCACGTCATGCCCAGTATAGAAACTGGGGAGAGTTACCCAGAAGGCCTAGATCGCTGCTCGGGTTGGGCTGGGTATCGGTCAGCAGGTGGTGAGCAATTGTATCCTCTCCCCTTGTTATTTCCCTTATCATTATTAGTGGTAGCAGTAGTGATTTTGTATTATACCTTAGTTATGGACTCTCTTATCTCAACCCGTGGGAGTTACATTCCCCCAATTCTTCTCCCCATCCCTCCAGGAGCAGGGGGAGGAAGAAGTGGGAGGAGTGAGAGAGCGGCTGCGTGGTTCCGCGTTACCAGCTGGGCTTAAACCACAACAGTTTCTTGTGGAACCCAACGTGGGGCTCAAAGGGTTGAGATAATGACAGATCTGACCAAAGTGTGTCTAATCATATTTGTAATAAGTATTCATTGTTTTAGATTAACAGTCACTCATCACAATGCTGATTTATTGTCTCTCAGAGTTGTTGCATTAGATCTCAGAGTTTCAGCATGTCGTACCTTACTTGCAGCTAGTATTTGCTGTTTTAGCATTCATTGGCTGGGGGGCCTGGGCTAAGGTTATTGTTTCACTGTACTTCATAGTAATGACTTGTAATACAATAGACTCATTGATCATGAAACTGGTTTGTCCCCTGCGACAAGTTGCAGAAATTGCTGAAGAGGAGGGTGAATCGAGTCAGTTTGCAGAGGTG
>NW_009943863.1:0-6936 GCF_000696875.1 Nestor notabilis
TGAGGTGCATGGGGTGCGGAGGGAAGGGCCCGGGGAGGGAACCCCGAGGTTTGGGTTCTGTGGGCTCCTTTGTACCCTCAGCTTCTTATTTCGTCTGAGGAGGTTTTACCCCTCCAAAATGTACTTTTCTTCTTATGAATTATCATTTCTTTCTTCTTTTCAAAAGGATTTTGTTGCTTATTCAGGCTCTTTGGTGCAGGTGCAGTAGTTGAGAGTATCCTGCCTTGTGACACGGCGCTGTAGTAAGAGAACAAGTATTAATTCATTAAATAAATGAGTTATTTCGGAAATAGTCTTAAATACAGTTCGGAACCAGATAAAGTTATTTTGATGAGTCCTCTAAATGCAACAGAGGTTTTATTTACAGCGTAGGAAAACGAGGGGGGAAACCCATTTTCCTGCTTCTGACTAACCAAACCGGGACTAATTACTGTTTGCTTAAAAGAATTAAAAGGAAGAGATTAAATTTCTGTCTGCAAGGCACAAATTAATCCATTTACAGAATTAGTGCTCCATTAGCACACAGGAGCCCAAATCTGTCTCAGAGGGGATGGCAGTGTTTGAGTTTTGGATTCATTCCAGTAGACTTTTAGACAGGCTGGTGCTGACTTAACGTTACTGCTTGGTTTGCAGCGCTGTGCTGAGTCTGAGCTGTGTGGATTTGGGGGAGTGTGGGAAGGGAAGACCTTGGTCTGTCTCTAATGTTAAGGTTGCAATAGAATGGGAATAGTATGAGCTGCTCCTTGTGCTTTGTGGCAAGTTTGTGCTTACAGTTTGGCTATAAATACTCTTGCAGGTTAGTTAAAAATAAGATCTCTACATCTGGTTTTAGTTTTTCCCCTCCTTTTTCATGTGAGAGCTGTCAGACTTGACCCGTATGTCTGTACCGGCTGTCTGTAGGCAGTTTGTCCTTCCAATGACACCTTTGGGTACATGCAGACAGACCAGGTTCTGCTGGCTGGATGTGAGTCAACTCCAATTTGGAAGCAATACATTCGTAGTGGTGCTGTGCCTGAACTCATAAGCCTCGAGCTAATAAGCCTTGCCGAATTGCTCATCTTATTTGTTTGGGCAGTGTGTTGCTCTGAAATCGTTCCTGGAGCCAAACTGGTTCACATCTGGCCAGAGATGTGCTCTCAGAGTTCCTTTTGTATTTTTCTTTGGTGTTCCCTTTGGAAATAGATGCAATTTAAATCACATTGAAAGCAAACGATCATCTTGCAAATCCACAGCAGGGAGTGGAGCCAGTGGTCCTCATATGGAGGGAAAGGAGAGGAAAAGGAGCCATTTGTGCAGGAAAATTGTGGATGAGAAGGGAGGGGAGCAGGGAGGTTGGCTGCAAGTCCTGGTTTAAGTAACTTTGGAATGAGTGCAAGGTTCCAATGTTTATAAACTGGTGCTGTTTTGCTAAAAAGACCTAATGGGAATGTTGCCCATATTTGTGCTGTCTAAACACTTACCTAATGTATCCTAGAATCCCAGCTTGGTTTGGGTTGAAGGGACCTTAAAGCTCCTCCAGTTCCAACCCCTGCCATGGGCAGGGACACCTTCCTCTAGAGCAGGTTGCTCCAAGCCCCTGTGTCCAACCTGGCCTTGGACACTGCCAGGGATGGGGCAGCCACAGCTTCTCTGGGCCCCCTGGGCCAGCGCCTCAGCACCCTCACAGGGAACAGCTTCTGCCTCAGAGCTCATCTCAGTCTCCCTCTGGCAGGTTAAAGCCATTGCCCTTGTCCTGCCCCTACAGGCCTTTGTCCAAAGCCCCTCTCCAGGTTTCTTGTAGAGCCCCTTTAGGTATTGAGGTATTGGAATTACTGAATATTAGGTGTAGAATACCTTTTGCATTGAAAACTTACATGCAGCCATATTCTCCAACAGTTTTCCTGTGTAACTTGCTTTTAATAAAGCCAGCACTGCCTGTATGTCCTCCTTCACTGGTACTGCCAAGGGTCCAGGTTTAAATGAGCAAGGAACATAGGAGAGACCTACAAAGAAAGAAAGGCATTGGGGCTGGAGTGGTGCTGAGGAGCAGGGGAAGATCCTGATTTGGGATCTGCCTGACTTTCTGATGGCAAACTGGAGACAGGTTGTAACTGAGCAGCCGATGTTGTGCATCTGGATTGATGGAGAGGGATCAGGCGTTCAGGAGCACCTGGGGAGGGTACAGGAACCAGGAAAAATCACCAGAGAGCAAAACATCAGAATAGGTGACATAGAAATGCCCAGAATGGGCTGAGTTTGCTCTCTCTCTGTTATATAGTATAAAAATTTGGAATATCCAGGCAGAAACAAGGGAGTCAAATCTTGATGGAATAACTGCAGTAAGAAGTTTAATAATTATATAGTTAAAACAAACAAAAAAGCATATAGGAAAAATATATGTGCTGCATTTAGCTTTAGGATGAAATGATGCATTCTTTGGGTTTAACTTGTTTTTTTTAGATACTTAATCAGTTAAAGCAGCAACTCATTCAGCACATTACATATTAAAAAGACATTTATATGTCACTAATGGAAGACAGACTGTAAATTGATTTCCATTCAGTTTGGTATCAAAATATTAATTTTCCATTGTCTGTGTTTGAAATCTTGTAAGTAAAATCAATACTGGGCATATGTCTTCACAGTTTGATCTACTTCTTTGGTCTTTTTGATGCTTAAACCTTAGACAAACTTTTTCACTAAACTTGTGTCTTGCCTTTCTCTGCCATCTGACCATAGATAAGTCTTACTGTTCTCCTCAGTCTGCCTTTTAGCTCCACTTTGCCTTCTAATATTCTTTACCTGATATGACTCAGGGAGAGCAAAGAGTAGTTCAGGTACCTTCAGCCACCATGGTCTGTCTGATGCACTGTTACAGGAAGGAGAGGCAGAACTACTTCTACCTTTTTGATGGAACTTTTATGGCACTGAGGATACAACATCCTTCCTCCATCCCATGGTGACTTTTGCTACTACCTAGGTGTGCATTGAGGAAGCCTAACAAATTATTGTCTCTCTTTTCAGAATGAAATAAATGAGGTTCCTTTCTTTGATGTCCAGCTGCCTTATGAACTGGCACTGAAGATATTTCAGTACCTTGGCAAGACAGAGTTGGGAAGGTGTGCTCAGGTGAGTGCTGTTGACTGTTTGCTTCTCTGATACCACATAAAATGGGCAGGAATATTCAGGAAACAGGCACCTTGCAGGGCAGATGTGTGGTAGCCCTTGTAGCTCAGCTGTTTGTGTTTTTACTTACTGGAAATACCTCCAAAGCTGAATATTGAAAAATAATAGTAAATGAGCTGGATTTAGAGCTTGCAGTTGAGTTTAAATAAAGCATTTGTGGCTTGCTCAAAAGTGAAGCCTTAACATTGAAAAGAAATACTTGCAAAGATTTTTTGGTTCAAGTGGGTGTACTTAGGAACAAGTGAGTGTCTTGCTGCAGTAGTTAGAACTCAGCACTTTGCAGTGCTAAGGGCATAGCAGCAAAGGTGTTCTTCCAACTTTTTGGTGTGTGACCTGAACCATAGGAATTGGAGTAGTCACTTTTTGTCTGTAGTAATTTCATGAAAGGCTGAATTCTTAAATGACACTGATTTCCCATTACACCCCAAGGGGTTCATAATTTTATTTGATGATACTTTAAGATAATACTTTCACCAGTCTGTACTCAGACATGGTCCATGTGTAGTAGTTTATGTGTAATTGTAAACTGCCTGTCTCTTCAGGCAGCTTTACTAACTTAAACACTCACCCATATGTGACTTGGGATTTTTCAGCCCACACTATTGAGCCTCTTCGTCTTCTTTCTTCACACACTGAAAGATTAATCTCCTCTCTGAATGAAGCAAACTTGGTTGGTGAGTGCTGATTACCCTGTGAGCTAGAGTTGAATATTGCAGATATTCATTGCTACCTTCTCCCATGGCCACTGCTCAGTGTTTCAGGCTGAGTCTTATGCACAAAGCACATCTTTCAACTTCACAAAAATCTAACCCAAACCATTCTTTGCGTTACACTCGAGCCATGCCCTGATCTGTTTACAAGAGAAAGAAATGTTAACATGTAAAAACTGACACGTGTCAGGCAGGGTGCAACTTTGTTGGGGATGGTAAACTGGGCACAAGTATTATCCAAATGGCACATGTGTTGGAATCAGGCTTTTAAAGTTCAGTATGAGCAAGTCATGGTGTTACATAGTTGTTGTTTATTGTTTAAATCTTTGACTTGTGGATGCCTTTAACAAACAAGGGCTGTTAGAAGAAGAATAATTCCTCTTTCAGGGCTTCTGTTGCAGAGGTAAACTTTCTCTAGGATTGTGTTTTAGTGCTGTCCAGGAGACTAAAGCTTTCAGATGTGCTTGAGCTCGTCATTCAGGTAGAGAGATGCGATCAGTGAAGGCCATATCCCATGAAATGGAACAGCGTTGCATTTTTTGAATGGGTTATTTGAAGGCTATTCTTTCTTCATCTCTTTTTTTGTTTTTTCTTTTGGTTTGCTTTGTTTCCCTTGGGGTGATCAGTTTATCTCATGGCATAATAAAAAGATTGGCTGGCGAAGGGCTGCTCCTTCTCTCTGTGCTTGGGCTGCACTTGATTTCACTTTGGGTTATAACCGGAACCTGTTCTCGTAAGAATTGTTCTAACACTGAGAAGATTTTCCACCTTTCTCATTCCCCTTCTCACACTGAGTCAGTTGGTCCTTTGTGGCAGCTGACAGGTAGCTGAGCAGATGCCCAGTGTTTGACAAGGCTTTCAGAATGAGATGAAGATCCAAAGCTTTTAGTGCAGAGCTGGCTGCTTTTAAAGTGTTCAAGTAAAAAGCAAAGCAATAAAAATGAATCCCATTTTCGTTTTTCTCTTGGTGGTTTGGTTTTTAAAGGGGGGAAGCCCACTCGTACTAAATGGAAAGCCCTGGTGCTTTATAGTGTTATCCCAGAAAGGTTTTTTTATTAGGGTGCCTTGGGATTTTAATGAAATTGGGCCAGTTAGTGGAATTGGCATCATGAACCATGCGAGTGCCTTTGGAGAAAACCTGTTTGCTTTATGCCAAATGGGTTCCCGACTAACAGTGAAGAGGCAGAGCCTCTTTGAGGTTTAATCACACCACAGACTGCTGTGGAGACCTTTAATTTCACCCTGATATTTCCCTCCTCCCTCTCTTCCCCACAGCTTTTCTTTGAGTTTTGGAATTCGTGCTCTAACCAACAAACTGTCTGTATGGCATTTGAAACACCAAAGCCATGTGCAGCATGTAAATGAGCAGTGTCATCAGTTCCTGAGCTCTGGTGGGTTTGCAGGAGTTGTGTGATGTTCAGTAGTATCCAGCAGACCAGTCCCTCTTGATATCCCATGTTTGTAATTCAAGGAGAAATGTGTTAGCAGAAGAGGCCAGAGTAATGGCAAAATTTTCCCTCTGCTTTGTGCCAGCCTGATGAGCACCTTTTGAGTCTGTTCTGACCATTGAAAGATGTTTCTGAGTGATTCTCTCCAACTGCCTGACAGGAGGATGGAGCCAGGAGGGGGCTGGTCTCTGCTCCCAAGGAGCAAGGGATGGCACAAGAGGAACTGGCCTCAAGCTGCCCCAGGGCAGGTTTAGCTGGAGCTGAGGAACAATTCCTTGCCCAGAGGGTGCTCAGGCATTGGAACAGGCTGCCCAGGGCAGTGCTGGAGTCACCATCCCTGCAAGTGTTCACACCCCGTGTAGCCGAGGCCTCAGTGCCAGGGGTTAGTGGTGGCCTTGGCAGGGCTGAGGGAAAGGTTGGACTGGATGAGCTTGAAGGGCTTTTCCAACCTGGCTGATTCTGAGATTCTTGTGTTATTTGGGGCTGATACTGCAGATATCTGCAATTAGCTTCACTCATGGTTTGAGGACCTGGCCTTTACACTGTCAGCTTTGTGACAAGGTGTTATGTCTCATCTATGAACTTCTCCATAAACTTACAGTTGCTGCTTTCTAGTAAATACCAGAGACCGCATGATTTGCATTTTGTGGTGTGAAATACTTCTCCACAGTATGGACTGCATTTTGCCCATGCTAAGGCAGTTTTATTTCTGAAGGGGTCAGTGGGAAATTACCTGTTTGCATTTTCAGGGAAGGTTTAGAAATGCTTACCAACACAATTGTGTATGTCTCTAGGACAAGGGAGACTGTTTCTAGGAATTTAAGAGTGAATTATCTTCCATAAATGGAGAATTTCAGATGCCTCTAGAGCTTCAGGAATTGTCAAACAGTTAGGATTTTAGTGTTTATACATTTAAAAGAAGAAAATCACATGTATTTTTTGAGCATACTTTTGCATCAAGGTTGTATGTCGGTAAAAGAAATCACCCATCCTCCTCATAGTTGAGAGGGAGAGTAGAGAAAGCAATGGATAAAGATATCTTGGGCTCAGGATGAAACTTAAAATTACAGAGGACCACTTGGTGGATAAGGAATTGGCTGGGTGGTCATGCTCAAAGAGTTGTGGTCAGAGGCTTGATGTCCAAGCGGAGACCAGTGATGAGTGGTGTTCCTCAGGGCTCAGTGCTGGGAGCGGTGCTGTTGAACATCTTTCTGGGTGACATGGACAGTGGGATCGAGTGACCCCTCAGCAACTTTGCTGAGAACACTGAGCTGTGTGGTGCAGTCAACATGCTGGAGGGAAGGGATGGGATCCAGGGGGACCTGGACACACTGGAGAGGTCCTCATTGAGTGAACCTCATGGAGTTCAACAAGGCCAAGTGCAAGTTCCTGCCCCTGGGTTGAGGCAATCCCCAGCATAGACACAGACTGGGACAGACTGGATGGAGCAGCCCTGAGGAGAAGGACTTGGAGATCCTGGATGAGGAGAAGCTCCCCATGACCCGGCTTCAGTGTGTGCTTGAGCCCAGAACCCCTCCGTGTGCTGGGTGCACCCCCAGAGCGTGCGCAGCAGCCCAGGGGGGGGAGCCTGGCCCCCTGCTCGCCCCCGGGGG
>NW_009943863.1:7352-57445 GCF_000696875.1 Nestor notabilis
GTCCCTGCCCGTGGCAGGGGCTTGGAACTGGATGAGCTTTAAGGTCCCTTCCAACCCAAACCATTCTATGATGCTATCATTATCACTGTGAATTGAAAAGATGAGCAGCTTCCACCTGGTTTGGCTTCCATCTGAATGGCTTCGGATTAAATTCGGTTTGGCGCTCTGTAGTGTACTGAACTGAAGGACCAGATACTTCTGATTGAGGTCCATGGCTTCAGCGAGTGAACCTTGACAATGCCTTTGTGTGTCTAGGGAAGAGAATAAACCTAATGAAACAAAGACAGTTATCAGATGGAGAGGGATAAATAAACCTTCATTGGGATTTGAGCCAGTTGATTTAGGTAGGATTAGGAGGAATTTAGCATTTAATGGAAGAGGTGGGCTTTGTTTGTTTCTTTTTTTGGTCTTTCTAATAGAAAAACCTGTGTGAGTGAAAGCCTGTGAAGTCCTTCAGACCATTATTACATGCTGAACTATAAGATATAAAAATCATTCCTGCGTGAAGCTCAGGCGAAACCGAAGTTTCTTTGCTGAGGAAGGTTGAGAACTGTAGTAAAAAGATAATAAGAACACTAAAGACAGAATGAAACTGGGAACTCTAAATCTATAAACAGCTCTGTAAGATGTTGTCATTGATGATTGTTGGAGTTTCTATTTAGTGTAGCTTTGGAAACATAAATTACGTTTGTAGTTTAATAAGAGCTTTGCACATCTCAGCTACTCCCCAACAAGCAGAATGTATGGGTGTGTATAAAGCAAGCCATAATGCTCTGGCTTTCAGGGCCTCACCTGAAACTCGAAGTCAAGCAGATCTAATAAAGCTGACTTGGAGCCAGTGGCTGGTTTTAATGCGGCAGCTCACAGTGGTGCCGTAAAGTGAAATGCTTGAGACACTTTTATTAGTGATTTCTTGCAGCTGAGCCTCGCTCAGTGGGGCTTTTACAAGGGATTGTCATGCTAGTTCTGGTGCAGCAAGAAAAGGCTGCGTTAGAGACCCTTTGGAAATGCAGGCTTGTAAAGCAGCAGGATTCAATGTAATTTGATTTAAGAAAATCATAATAGGAGAGGATCTTTATTCCCTTTGCATGTTTGTTCCTGAAAGTTGAAAAGGCAGCCTAAATTTTATGTAGTTCCCCCCCCCCCCCCCTTCTTTTCCCCCCCCCCCCCATTGTTTTAATACCATCTTTATGAAACTCTTTTAAGACTTTGAAACCAGAATGCTCTGTACAGCATTGTCTATTTTGGCAAACTCCAAAGGTGTGTGTTTTTTCTTTCTTTTTGCTTCTTTTTTATTAAGCAAGGCAAACATTGCCATCACTTGGCTTTGTTTCCTTCTGCTTGGCCTCTAGCCTGGCCTCTCCACGTCAGCAGAAACATGCTGCTGGAACAGGAGGGGGGCAGAGGTGCTGCTTGTGTCAACCCTGCTTGGCCCAGTGCTCAACTCCTGCCCAACAGCTGCTTTGGTTTGGTGTGTCAGCACAAAGCTGGGTGTTTCTTTTTCCTTTGAGCAGTAATATCAGGATTTATATTGCTTTAAAATCAAGTTGAGAGCAAATTCCCCACTAAACTGTAATGGTTTGAGGGTTTTTCTTTTGCTTTTGAACTTCCTGAGTATGTCCCTATAGGGAGAGGAACATTAAGCACTGCTTTTTTATTACAGGATGATGTATAATGGTAGAGAAGACTCAGTGCTGTTTCTGTCATTTGTAAGGCATTGTGATTGCCCTCTCCAGGTTGTTTGCTTTGTCAGATGATGGAAGAGGACTGCGTGTGTCTGCTAGTCTGAATTGAGGTCTCTTGGTGATTAGAGTATTACTCTGCTGGACTTGGATTTTCCTGTTTGAGAGCTGCTTTTGTATGTAGGTATCCTTGGGCCCCTTGTTACAGGAGAGACATTGGGGTGCTGCAGCGGGGCCAGAGAAGGGCACCGGAGCTGGTGCAAGGCCTGGAGCACAAGTGTGATGAGGAAGGGCTGAGGGACCTGGGGGGTTTAGTGTGGAGAAGAGAAGGCTCAGGGGGGACCTTATCGCTCTCTGCAACTGCCTGACAGGAGGATGGAGCCAGGAGGGGGCTGGTCTCTGCTCCCAAGGAACAAGGGATGGCACAAGAGGAACTGGCCTCAAGCTGCCCCAGGGCAGGTTTAGCTGGAGCTGAGGAACAATTCCTTGCCCAGAGGGTGCTCAGGCATTGGAACAGGCTGCCCAGGGCAGTGCTGGAGTCACCATCCCTGCAAGTGTTCACACCCCGCATAGCCGAGGCCTCAGTGCCAGGGGTTAGTGGTGGCCCTGGCCGGGGCGGGCGAGGGGGGGACTGGATGATCTTAAAGGTCTTTTCCAACCTAACTGATTCTGTCATTCTGTCAAATGTTAAAAACGTATTCAGGTTATTCAGTCCACCTTTCTCTCTTCATATTAAACTTTTCTTTTTCCTGGAAGAAACAGGTTGTGAGATGTATCTTATGATGCAGTCCTTGATTCCTAGTGGGATACTGGTTTTTGAGAGCAGTGGTGATACATGTGTGTCTTCACAGCAAGACCAACAGGCAACACAACGTAAACAAGATAGCTAGAAGCTTCATAAAGCTTTCCAGGGGAGATCTATGCTCTTCATTGCATAGATACTGTGCCACTGCTTGGGGACTATATAGTACACACCATGTGTGCAAGATGTTTTTGCGCTTACTGTGACCCAGGGAGACCTGTAAGACACAGGGTCATGTTGATGGGTGCTTTCTGGACCTCAGCTGCTGTCTCCCTGTGATGCTGTGGGTGTTTTGGTTGGGCTCACTCGCCAGTCTTGGCCTGATGCTCCATTTCATAGAGCAGGCTAAGGCACGTTCTTCCAAGTCATCACATAACAAATTGTACAGATCACATTACAAACTGCTTGATTTATTTTCCTAACCTCTGTGGAAGCCTCACTGCAGGCTTTGTTACTCCATGGCTTGTGTTCTGCGTAGACTTCTAGCAAGTCTCTGCTGCCAAAAGGATCTTGTACTTTCAGTATTCCTCCTGCTCTGTTTTTGTGACACTACTCTGTATTTGAAAGCTGTGGTTTTAAATCTGAAGCAAGGTTTGCCTAACAATGATAAAATACAAATTCCAAAATAGAGAACAAGTAATAGTTCACTTTTCACCTCCCTGTGCCATGTTGTGTCTGTGGAACACATGGCAAGTGAACACAGTGAGTTTGTGTCAGTGGGACACCTAGATTCTTGGTGTAATCTGGGGACTGCAGTGGACATTAGATGCTTAATTGTAAGATGCTTAAAAATGATGTCAGTCTGAGAAGGCTTTCTCAGGCTTTTGGAAGCAGTGTACAATTGATTGCTGCTTTCACTGGTGGCAGTTTTCATTGGTTACCTCTTTTTTTTTTTTTTCAAATTAAGAATTACAGAGAACAAATTGCTACTTAAGTTGCCTCTTACCTCTTGAATCTTTAATTCTAAGCCCACAATTGCTTGTGATGAGGCTGTTCTCTCTGCAATGGACAGCAACTTGAGGCTACTTGAAAAACTTAATAATTCATTCCTATTTATGCATACTGTAATACAATAGGTTATAAATCACTAATGTCATACACCTAATCAGGCATTGTCAGTAGGGCTTTAGAGATACTGTGGTGTGATCTGAGAGCTCTTTCTAGCTACAAATATGAACATAAATTCATATTTTTGCACTAAGCTTACAATGCTGTCTTAATTGTTTTCTTACTTTTTTCCCTTCACAATTTCCTAATACACTGATTTTTCAGTGTCTTAGTGGCAGTGTGGCCACTGAACACTGGTGTCCCTCTTGCATGGAGCTTTAGTGGAGTAGAAACTCAGTTATTTTCAAAAGAATCCACAGAAAACAAGCCTTTTGTTAATGGTTTGGGGTTTTTATACTCTCAGTAGTATAAAGGGTGAAAAAATATATTTCTTTAGGTGAGAATTTAGTCTCAGTTTATGCCTGTATTGATTTATATGTGTGCATTTCAGATGTTACTTAAATAATTTTCTATGAAATCTATGTTTTACTTACAACTTCATGCTACACATATCTATAAATTTGATTTCTAGGTCAGCAGGACATGGAAAGCACTTGCAGAAGATGAAGTGTTGTGGTACAGGTTGTGCCAAAAGGAAGGATACCTGTTGGATACGAGCATCTCTGATCATGCCTGTTGGAAGCTCGCCCTCAAGAATTGCCGGGCCAGAGAGCGCACGTTGAAAACCAACTGGAAGGTAACAGGGTATTTCTTTAATGGCATCCAGATGCTGTAGAAAAATGGGAACCTGGTTCTAGGAAGTTGTAGTGAAAAGCTGGTCTTTTGTGTTGCAGCTTCTTTTTGCCAAGGGACAGGGGAAAGAAAGATTTATGAGATCTGGTCCTTGCTCCAGTACCATCTTTTCCTCAATGACTGATTACTTTTGGGAGCGAGTCTTTGTTTGCTATGCTGTTCCATTGAATTTGGTGAGAGAGACTTGTATACCTCAACCATCCACTGGTAATGAGAATCAGTCTTTAAAATGAAGGCTTTAAAATGAAGGCTCCTTCCCCTGCGCATTCCATACCCTGGCTTAAAAAAAAGCTATCATTTTGTTGTTGTTGTGATAGTTGATTCTCTACCTAAAGATTATGAGTGATAATGAAGAGTGATAGCTTTTCTCCTTCATTTCCATCTGTAACAATCCCAGGCAGCAAGCATAAAATCCATGTGACTTCCGTCAGCTGCACTGCAGCTTGTCAGTAGCAATAGTAAAGCTTGGAGTTTTCCCCAAAGCAGCAAATTAATCATAGAATCATAGAATCAACTGGTTTGGAAAAGACCTTTAAGATCATCAAGTACAACCCCAGCAGTGCCAAGGCCACCACTAACCCCTGGCACTGAGGCCTCGGCTATGCGGGGTGTGAACACTTGCAAGGATGGTGACTCCAGCACTGCCCTGGGCAGCCTGTTCCAATGCCTGAGCACCCTCTGGGCAAGGAATTGTTCCTCAGCTCCAGCTAAACCTGCCCTGGGGCAGCTTGAGGCCAGTTCCTCTTGTGCCATCCCTTGTTCCTTGGGAGCAGAGACCAGCCCCCTCCTGGCTCCATCCTCCTGTCAGGCAGTTGCAGAGAGCGATAAGGTCCCCCCTGAGCCTTCTCTTCTCCACACTAAACCCCCCAGGTCCCTCAGCCCTTCCTCATCACACTTGTGCTCCAGGCCCTGCACCAGCTCCGGTGCCCTTCTCTGGCCCTGCTCCAGCACCTCAATGTCTCTCTTGCAGTGAGGGTCCCAGAACTGCCCACAGGATTCGAGGTGCAGCCTCAGCAGTGCCCAGTGCAGGGGGACAGTCACTGCCCTCATTCTGGTGCTGATACGGGCCAGGAGGGTGGTGGCTTCTTGGCTGCCTGGGCACAAGCTGCTCATGTTCAGCTCCATCACTCAGCACCCCCAGGTCCTTTCCCATGAACAGTTTCCAGCCGCCCTTCCCCAAGCCTGGGGCACTGCAGGGGGTTGTGGTCCAAGTGCAGGACCTGGCACTTTGCCTTGTTGACCCTCATCCCATTGCCCTCATCCCATGGATCCAGCCTGTCCTGATACTCTGCAGAGCCTCCTGCCCTCCAGGAGATCAACACTCCTACCCAAGTCAATGAATGTGTGGCAGTGCCAACACCATGATTTCTTTCTGCGCAGAACCGCATCGGTGCTGTGAGCCAGCTGCGGTATGAGCTGGGAAAGATTCTGTGTGATGTACATTCCTGCGATGGAGTTGTCATTGCTGGGTGAGTATGAGGCTGCCTGATGCTCACTTGCACTGCTCGAAATCTCATGTACTGCTTTTAACACGTTCAACAGAAGCACCTGTTAGAGGCAACAAGAATGACCTTGTCTGTTCCTTTGTGAGTGAGGGTGACTGTCCTTCAGGTGACTGATAACGATGGTTATCTACAAGTCATTTCAGGTTTTTATTGTACTATTCAAAAAGCTACCTCATGTGTGTGTGGTCCCTCTAAAATCTGCATTACCTTGTGATGAGCTGTATCCATTGTTTTGCTTTGGAAGCACCCAGAGTGTATTAAATGTCATACACATCTACTGAAAAATGCTCTCTTCTTTATTTTTTCCATAAAATCCCTTAATCACAAGGATGTTTCTGTGTGCTGTTGCAGGATAAGTTTAGAAGGACTGTGACTTCCCTCCATTTTTATTTAGGAGACAATCTGGGGAGGTGAAGAACACCCAAACCCTAGAGAAAATCAAAAAACCCTAATATAAAGCTTTGTCAGGACCTTGATGTAATGTTGGCTATTCATTTGGTTTACACTCTTAAATCCAATTTTAAGAACCTCACAAATGCTTAGAAGGGTTTACCATGACTGTCTCAATGGGTGTAAGGCTTTACTGCTTGAATTTTATAGGCTCAGTAGTTAGTAGCCATCTAGAAGAAGCCACATGAGTAAATACAAATGGTATCATGCTGGAGGCAGTCAGAGAACACTGTCCTCAGCATACCAGAGCTCCACATTTATGGTAGCATTTCACATTAATGGTGTGTTTATGCATTATGGGATTAGAGAAAACTGCTTATGAAGTACTATAAAGTTCACACACTGGTTGTAAGAAAGGTGCTTTGGAATACATGGGGTGTAGATAACTCCCCTGTATGTTGAAATGCTTTTCATAGAGTCACAGAATGGATTGGGTTGGAAGGGACCTTAACACGCCTCCAGTTCCAACTAGGGAGACCTTCCACTAGAGCAGGTTGCTCCAAGCCCCATCCAACCCGGCCTTGAGCACTGCCCGGGATGGAGCACTTGCCACTTCCTTGGGCAACCTGTGCCAGCACCTCACCACCCTCAGAATGCTCTTGGGCAACTGAGAGCAGAAATTGAACCAGCAGACAGCAGGAGGGAAAGGGGAATGTTAATCTTTGATGATTGGGTTGGTTTGTGCTTGGGTTTGTTTTTTTCCCTTTGTTTTCCTTCTGCATTTGCAGGTCTCCCTTCCTCTTCTCTGCCATCCTGTTCACTGACTGTTGCTTCTCTTTCTCCACTTCTCGTGCAGTGTTTTCGCTGTTGCTGTAGGTTATGTTAGAGCAATGGAAATGGTTCTGCTGAAGAGCTGAGTAGTCTCTGACCTCTGGAGGGGCAGTGCCACACAGTGGTTAACCTGAACAGTGGCCATGGAAGAGGCTGGAAGAAGTTGTGTGGTTGGAGCACCATAGATCTTAGGTTGACTCGTGCCTGATGCGAGACCCTTGAGCCCCTGCTCAGGCGCCGCAGGTCCCAGCCTGCTGTGGGCTGCGGCTGGGCTCCAGCTCAGCCCATAGCAACCTGCCTTCTTCTGTGCCCTTCAGCTTGGGCACTGTGTTTCCTGGCCTTGGCTGGGGATCTGCACTACTGTATCCATTCCACTGTCTCTAATGAAACCTCCTGTACTTTTTTGGGAGCCAGAAACCCCAGTTGTTTCCATGCTGCTGCCAAAACCTCCAGCTCTTCTTTTTCTTCATTTTCTCCACTGTGTTTATATCCAAACATGCAATATATAGAATTTCACAGAATCTATAATATAGAATTTTATATAGAATATGTAGAAAATAAGCAGAATAAATCAATATCTAAAGAATTAATAACCAAAGGATAACAATCCTGCATATTCAACTCAAATAACCTGTATTTCACTTTGGTGTATTGTGGAAGTTGGGTTTATGCAGTTTCACACGGTGTTTTCATATTGGTTCCCCAGTTCCCCCAGTGTCTCTTGATTCTCTTGGTGAGTTTGCAGCAGTGACATGGTGAAGGGGGGTGATACTATTGAATAATTTTGGTCCCTGAAAGGTTTGTGGAAATAGGTGAGTGGAAAGAGACCACTGAGGGAAAAGCTGCACGTGTGTATCCATTAGGAAGAGCGATGTTACAGATTTCACTCACATGACTTTTCAGTCATTTCCCTTCTCTGAGATGATGAATTTTAGTAATCAAGTATCTTTTTATGAATTACGAGTGTATATTTGGTACAACAACAGAGGGAAATCAGAATTCAGCTGTTTGACTTGACCTGGTTAGTAAATAAAATGTTTAGAATATTAGAACAAAAAGTTATTCCTTCCTTTGCTGTTTATTACTTGGCTTTCTCTCTGCTTTGGTAGCTCAAGATCTCTGACAGCATCTCTTAAACTGCTGCAAGTAGAAAACTATCCCATGGATCTTGCCCCAAAGAAGATGGATTTGTTGTTCTGCCAGTGATGAGCAAAGTCTCCAAGACAGTAGCACACTGTCACACCTCCCAGTAATGTCTCATGGTGAATATCAAACAAGACAGACTTCAAGTTATAACTAAAACTTCCAAGGACATTAGGAAATGGATCAGGGAAATTCGTTGTGTGCATGTATAAATATTCAGGATGGGTAGATTGAGGAATTGTTGGGGTTTTGTTGTTTGTGTTTCTTTAAATCCAAACATAACCCTCCCCTGTCTCTCCCATCTTGTAGTATTGTACATAATGGTATTGTGCTTTCAAATTTGTCATAAAAGTGTAATGAATCTGGTGATCAATAGTAGCTGTTGCATTCGTTCAGTACCAAAGAAGTAATTTAATAGCTGAGGTTAACAGAAGTCAATTTTCTTCTCAGTATAAATATCAATTATCTGTTACATTTAAGGATTATATCTCCAGTTTCACATATGTGAATAATCCTAGATTACAGCAGGACTTGGCGTGTGCATAAAAATAAACTCGTGTGACTTTGCAAGACTTCAGAAGTCAGTGACGATCTTAAGGCTGGTTTTGTGTGTGGCATTTCCTGGGGTTTTCTCAGCAGTGGCTGTGGCATCATTACCTGTCTGTCTTCTATGGTCAGGTTGCTGCACTGGATCAAAATAGGGCTGCTCAGTTTTGGGGAGGATTTTTGCTGCCTGACTTTGGGGAGCAGCTGCAGCACTCTGGCTCAGCTCGGTCAGACCAGCCAGGCATTACACTCTGTCTTTATAGCTGGAAACTGTGGCAGTGTATAGCAGCTGCTCCCAGGTTTCAGGACGCTCAACTTGGGATCTTGGGAGACCAGAGAATGGTTATACAGATCAAAAAAGGGATGGAGAGCAAGGATCTCCAGCAGAAATGCTGGGGCTGTTGTGCATTTGGAGTCTTCAGCAAGCCCAGGAACAACCTTACTTGAACCTCTGCTGTGGTAGACCTGATCTTGTGTTCTTCACTATCCAGCACAGTTTGAAGCAGTAAAGTGAGATAGTTTTTATTTAGAGTTTTTTTATGTTACTCTTTCTAAAAAGGAGTTTGTACAGATTCTGAGCAGAGCGACCTAAACAGCAGCTACCAGTGTGGTATTAGAGGCATCGTTTGCCTGAAGTGGCTTGCGAGCAGATCTCTTTTGTTAACATTGTGTGAGGAAGCACAGATAAACTATATAGGCTTACCTCTCCCTTAGAGAAATGTACCTATTTCATGGACTCTCCTTGTTTCTCCATGCTGCTGCCAAATCTCAAACCAGAAGATGGCAGAATATCAAGGATTGATTAAGTGCAACCTGAGCTGCGAGTGGAAGGTGGCTTCTAGCAGCTCCTCTTTCTCAGAGAGCCTTGCATTTACTGGCTGACATCAGATAATTCAATCTGGCCTGCACACAGAGCATCTTGTGTTTATCATTAAAATTTCATCCCAGTGGTTACGATGCTTGTTTTCTGGGTCAGACCTTGAATCCCTTTTCATTTGAGACAGTGGTGTTTGTGGTTACCTCACTCCCAATCAATGTTGTATTCGCCAGCCTCTCTACAGTTACATGTCTCGAAGGACCTTCTTTAAAGGGATGCTGTCCTCCCCTTCCCCTCCATATTCAATTCAAATGTAGTTTTGTCTATAAGTCACAGTTTGCTTAAAGCAATTATATATCTGCTCTCTTGGCTTTTATAAATTACTACTGGTGATTAGGTTCACTGTACCTAATGCTGTTGCATGCTTGGTGTCAGTACAGAATGCCTGGGTTGCTTCATGGTATTTTAATAAAATCTTATTTATATCTTCTAAGCAAGCATATGTTCAGACAGTAAAATTGCTGCTTTTTTTTCTAGGCAGTGTTGACATCCACACTGATGGGCATCTGCAGGCAGGGGTTAGGTCCTCCTGGAGACACCCATCTCAGAGCATGCATCTGGTCCTTGTTTGAACTGTGTTGTCATTGCACAGTGGATCCTGTGGTGTAACATGTTGTAGTGTGTTGTGAGACTGTTTTGCTGTCTGTGCCATACTCGTGTGTGGCTGTCCTTGAACTATGTGGCAAACTTGCCTTGTGTTGGTGGCAACCACCTCACCTCACAACTCTCAACATCAAACCCCACCGTGTTTGCTGTGAGGCAAGGTAATGTTTTATTGTGCATGATGTTAAATTTATGCTTGCAGAAAGGGCACTGTGGCTTTCCTGCTGCTGTTTGTAGCTCTGAAAGCTTCCCAGATGAACATAAACAGAAGAGGTCTGAGCCAGTCCACCCTTCCAAAGACCTAGAAATATAAAGGTATCTGCTTTTTCTTTCTTCAGTTTTCATTGACTGAAGAGTGATAGACTTTGTGAAGAGCTTGCGTAAATGGAAGTGTAAGGATATGCTTCTGCTGTGCCACCTCTGCTAGAGACCCATCTAGCAGATGCTGTGTGGAGTCCCTGCCCCTCTTACCGACTAGGCTGGGAACCAGCCTGTGATTCTTCTCTTCACGTTTTCCTCCTTCCCCCATAACTACTGTCATCTTTCCTAGAGACTTCATTTTCTTGAGTTACATCTAGTGAAATTCATCTGCTCTGAAATGCCTCGGTAAATCAGTAGATGAATACTTCTTCCCTTTCAGGGTGGAGCAGACCTGGCACATGTATTTCTCCAAGTGGTGCTTGATAAAGGCAGTGAGAAGCAGAAGAACTTTCTAAGCACTCTGTGTGGTTAGGGGAATCATCTGGTATAGAGGTAGTGGGACGTTTTGATTCTCTCATGCTGAGGGATGCACTGAAATGATTTTCATACAGTTGCTTTTGTTCTGAAGTGTCTTAGGGGATTACAGTTTAAACACTGCAGCACTTCCAAACAATTTGGACCTTAACAGTTTAAGTCATTATGAGCAACATAATGTAAGTATGGTGGATGTCTTTGTTCTCTGTGATCACCTCCCACTGTGCTTTCCTTATGTTCAAAGGTGACCTGCAAATGACTTGCTGTTCCTTTTAGCTTCATAATGATGTGTGAAACTAGCCCGAAAGGCTTGAAAACACTTTCCTGCACTTTCAAAACTTCATGTCAACTCTCATCTAATTTGGGTTTCTTTGGTTTTTGCTATAGGGCTTGTGGGTTATTCTCAAGGTATTTGTTATTAGCTCTTGCATCTTAATTCAGTGTGCAGACCTGAGGAAACCAAAATATTAATTAGTAATGAAAATGAACAAAAGTTAACAAACTGAAGTCTTGAACAGCCTGAATAAACCCCTGCCTTGCTTAATTGCTTAAATTTCCCTTGTATAATGGCACAACTTTGATAGGTTTCTCCCTCCCTCCCAGTGACCGAGAACCTGGATGTAAAACAAAGCAGCATTTAGGCAGAAGGTAAAATATTTGCCTTTTTCCTTCAACCTTCCCTGAACCCTTTGTGTCATCTTCACTCATTCTCATCATTGTTAAGAAGCAGTAAGTGTCAGAGCTTCTTTTTTTTTCAAGCGAGCCACCTTTAGGAGGGTTGAAAACAGGATGACATCATTTCAGAGGGGTCAGATGACAAACTATAGGAGTTAGGTAAGGTTGTGTTCAGTGACAAACACGTTGGCTTCTCTGTCATGTATGGAAAAGAGCCTTTCAGGTGAAAGCAACAGCAGAAGCTTGATACTGACTCTTTGTGAAAGATGCTTTGCCAGCCTGCATGACCGTGGAGCTACTGGTTTACCTCTAGGTTGTGCTGGGTGCAGTGAGATGGGCTGTGTGCTTAGTGATGCCCAGTGTTCTGAAGTCACAGTGGTTATTTTTTCAGCTTGTAAGGCCTGGTTTTCTACTGAGGACAGACAAACCCATCCTTCTTTCTAGACAACTTCTTGAACATTGCATTTTTACTGGTTTCACAACCTGCCATTCCCTGGGCTGTTGCCATCAGTGCCTAAGAGTTCAGGTGATCCTTTTCCTCTCTGCTGTTTGCAGCATGTTGCAGTTTGTGTCCCTTCCAACACGTAAACATTACAAGTTACATCATCTTCAAATGGTGTTTACTTCCCTGTATCTGAAACTGGAGCTATTGTTTTATTTGTTGCATTATGTGTTTGTCCTTTATGAAATAATAGGGCTGATGGAGCAGATCCTCCCCAAATTGCATCCTAATTCCTCTTGAATTCTTTTGAAAAAGGTGATTTATTTCTTTTCCTCCTGCCGTGACAGTACCCACAGTAATATGTTTCCTTGGTCAGAGCAGCTGGTTGAATCAATGGGCCTGGACTGATACAAGCCACTGGAACCTTGATCTAAATGATGGGAGATTCTTAGCCTGAAAGAAATTACTAGAGACAGTTTGTCTTTCTCTAACTTCTGCTTTTGTGAGTGTACATTAAAATGTTTTGCCTACCATATAACCCTTTGGCTTGTTTCTGTTCCTTTGGTATGACATTTGCATCCACTTCAGGTTAATAAGGAAGTGAGGCACACTTAGGATGGCTGGCAAAATGTTAATTTTATTGCAGATAGCAACAATAAGCTGCGGAAGAACTGCGCAGCTTAACCCACTTTCTAGAGCTGTGGTTTCCTAAATAAGGCCATAAGAAGGAAGGTATAAGCTCTCTGGAGCTCAGTTTCTGTGACTGGTCCACAGATGGACGTGGGTAGATGAATTGGGAAGTCAAGTTCCCAGCAGAAGAGTTTGGGAACTGATCATAGGGATGCTCGGAATGTGCTTCCTACATGTTCAATGTTAGTGTTTCCAGATCCATTTTGGTACAAGTTAGTCACTTCTTTCATAGCTGCACTCATATCTCAAGCAACCCAAAATAGTGTTGGGATGAAATCAGGGACATTACTTGTCTGCTTCACGTTCTTCTACCAGTGTTAGGATTGTTCCGGATGCTGGGTTTGGTTTAACCCCATCTGGTTTTCCTTGTATTTTGTGGCATAGCTTTCTGCTGTGCTATATAGTGGCAGAAAAAATTCTCTTGTTTCATTTTTATTGGTTATTGTATTCTATTTATATTCCTTTCTGCCATATAAAATAGTTCTTTATTCCTTGCTAGTAGCCTACTTTTCCTCAATCTTTCTCTTAAGGAATCCCTCAGCCAAGCTACCTGTTGGTTATATACATAGTGGCAAAATCAGTGTCTTCAAATAAGTGCTCTGTGAGGTATCTAACCCTGTGGTAAGTGTATCTAAGCATCATTATGCCTCATTTTGGAGAAGACTTGTGGGTCTCAATGTTGAATGTAAAGAAGGTAATAGAATCCATTTAATTTCAGTATTGTGTGTTGCTATTGAGGTATCTTCCAGCTTGCAGTGGTTGTGATGAAGAGCTTTTGTTTGGAATAGAACATTATGAATTACCACTGTCTTACTTTAGCCTTATAGAGATGATAAAGCTTAGGAGCAGTTTGAACCAACTTCCAGAGGCGTTCGGACTTGGGTTTGCATGTTTATTTGGACCTTATTCTTAAGCCTCCTGAGGGGGTCACTGACTAGATACCTTAATTAACCACATGAGGGACTGGTTACTTGCTTTTGGTGGAAGAGGGATGAAAGGTCTGAGATGCTTGTTGCAGCAAGACCATGCAAAATACTCATTATTTTACTCGCTTATCAACAGGCATCTGTTTAAACAGAACTATAGCTGGCGACTGATACTTGAGCAAAATTCCTACTGACTTCAATAAAATGCATTGACATTATAAGGACTTCATAATAAGATCTGTTGAGTATTAACAGATGGTCACTGACTGCCTGAAACAAAGTTGTTGGGTTTTTTCTTGTGTTTTGTTGATCACCGCAGGTATCTGGAAACTGCACAGACTTTGCCTTCTGGAAATCAAACCTGACTGTGAAACAAAGGGGGGTTCTTTCTCTTTCCTTTTTATTTTCTTGCTACAAATTCTTTAGAGAAAAGAAGGAAAATGTAAACTGATTTCTGAAGTGTCTTTTATGTTCGCACCAACTTAGTGTAGTAAGACTTGTCCTGGCCTCATCTGCTTGAGACAGCCAACAAAACGGACTGTCACCAGCACCCTGTTCCACCAGAAACCAAGCAACAGCCTAGTTGACCTGCTTGTTGGAAGTGAAATTCTGCAGTGCCAGCAGTAAGCAAGCCATGAAGGAAAGCAGTTTGTCTTTGCTGTGCCATGGACTGAATGAGGAGAGCCTTGACTGTTTTGAAAATGTTCCTGTTAACAGTTTTTCTTTTGTGTATTTGTCAGTTTATGTATTAGTTGCAGTTGTACTTTGCACAAACACTAATTAGACAGCCATCAGCACTCGGGGCCAAAGGCTTACTAACAATGCAACTGTGATAGCAGGGTCTTAATTGGTTGAGTATAATTGTCATTAGGCAACGATAAAGACATCTGGGGCTCTGGAGAGAGATCAGCCTCCCCCTCCTCCTCCTCTTCCCCAAATTTGTTCTGGCTATGGCTGTCCAACACAGTTGAGCTTTTTTCAGATGAGACTCTGTGTTTTGACCAGTTTCCTGATGTTTTTCTCCTTATGAAATCGTCTGCCTCTTCAGCACCACTTCATTAGAGCAGTGCCCAGGCTCCATCTCGGCTTCCTCCCACATGTGCTCTGCACTTCACCACCTGCTTCCCAGCCATCGTGGGACATCAGCAGCTTTTAACCTCCAGCTTTTTTCTCCTTCAGTCTTCTGCTTTCACTCATGTGAGAGGGTACGAGGAAATTGTTCATCTCATTATGACATTACTGCCAATAAAAAGTAGTTGAAATGCTTTTGATTAGTGAGTAGGTATTTTTATTATGCTACGTTTGTAGATACCATATGAGTTTAATCTATTTTTTGTGCAGTTTCTCTATACCATATGCATTCCAGCTATTGTTGCTCCATTTCAGCAAGGTTTTTATGCATATCTGTAAAGCTTAAGCTGAATTTGCAGACTCATTTTTATAGATGTATACATATCTGTCCAGAATTGCAGAACTGGCTTGTCAAGGAGTATAGTTAGAAAATTATAGCTCTTGTCTTTCTCCTGCTGCTACTTCTCACGTGTGTACACTGAAATGTTCAAAAGAACAAGAGGTGAAATGTAAGTCTATTGGAGAAGCTGAGTTACTTGGGTGCAGAGTGTCTGTTGAATGCTAAGAGGGGGATGACTGTGTCACGCAGACCACTGAAAGCCAGGCACCATGTGGATGAGATGCCTTGGGAGGCATCAGGGCAAGGAGAGGGGGAAAACCTGGGGTTGTAAGCAACAGATTTTACTTCTTACTCCCTGTTATGCTTGGGAAAGCAAGACTTTGAACAGCCTTTCTAAAGGAAGTAAATCAGGTATGGTCTTTAAAGTGGTTTGGGTTTTTTCCCTTAGAACTCGAGAACTCAGAGTTCGTATGGTTTTGGGTTATTTGGGTGGGTTCTTTTGCACAAGTGGTTTATATTAGATGTTGCTATGTTTTCCTGCAATAATCTCATTACAGAAATACCAACAGAAAGCTGTGTAGGTCTTTTATAGCCATCTTGGTAGAAAAATCAGTAAGTGGATGAGTTTGGAGGACTCTGCCTGTTTTGGGGCAGAAGGCTTGCATCTAAGGTTCTTTCATTCTTTCATTCAGTAGCTGGTAACCCAAACTAAATATTCATGGTGAAGTATAGGAGTTGCAATAGGAAATGAATAGAAACCCTGAAATTATCTAGAAATAGGTTCTGCAGAGTGCAGCATGTGCATGTTCTCCTCAGCCATCTATATTGCTGCAGCAGATTTGCCAAGTATCTGCGGTAAAGTGGCCTATTTATTTTTTTACAGCAAGGCAATGCTTTAGTAGTTTAAAAGCCTTTTGTTGTGGTTACAAATTGAAAGTGTGCTGCTCTTTACAGCAGTATTGAAAGCAGGGAGTTGAACCTTTTGAATTTTTTAGTTCTGAATTGGATTCATCTGTGTTTGAAATTCTTCCAGTTCAGTTCTGGTACAGGCCCAGTGTATGCTGGAAATGGGCATGTGGTGGTGATGGCCAACGGAGTGTTGTCAGCTGAGGAGATGGTTTATGTCTCCCATTTCCCCATGCTGGTTCTCTGCCCAAACTTAGACCTCCACTTATGTTTCCATCATGGTCTTGTAACATCTCTCCAGATCCTTCAGGTTTGCTGCGTGGGACTGATTTGCTGTCATGCTGCACTGGAAGGATAATGTGTTGTGTGAGAAACAGGGTTAGGGATACAGGAAGGATGGGGACAAAGATGCCTTGCTGCCATCCTCCCACTTCTTCCTGATGAACAGAAAGCCCTTGTCCTATCTTGAAGTGCCCTGGTGAAAGCTCTTCAGCATGTACCTATCTTTAGGTTCAAACTTAAACAGAGGAGTTTTAGGTTAGATATAAGGAAGACATTCTTTACTGTGAGGGTGGTGAGGCGCTGGAACAGGCTGTCCAAGGAAGGTGTGAATGCTCCATCCCTGACAGTGTTTAAAGCCAGGTTGGATATAGGGGCTTGGAGCAACCTGGTCTAGTGGAAGGTGTCCCTGCCTCTGGGAGGGGGTTAGAACTGGATGATCTTAAGGTCCTTTCCATCCCAAACCAGTGTGTGATTATATGATTCTATCTGTCACGGGAGACGATGAGGATGAGGAGGCAACAGGGAAGTGTGATGCAGAGCCTCTTGGTAAGCAGAGAGAGTTCTTGCATTGAACAAGGTCCCAGCACAAACACATCAAGTCAAGTTTACTTCAAACTGATAGAAACATTGGGTGGTTCATTCCAGTCTGAGCTTAGCTGTAGGAGTAGTTCAGGTTCTTCAAGAACAAAGAATGGTTCAGACTAAATTTTGACTTGGTTGAATTCAGAGCTAAAATTAATTTAAGCACTTAACTGTGGTGCTGTGATGTTGGATCTTTCATTCCAGGATTGCAGTCCATGCTATTTTCTATAGATGGTGGTGTGTCTTGAGTCCTGAATCACTTGTGTTGCATGCTAGGTACTAAAAGCAGTGCACTCAGAAAATTAGCCAGCCCTGTGTCTCTTCTCTGTTCCTGTCATTCTGTTTCTCCATCTGTTAGTTCTCTCTTTTTACATTCCTACACTGGACTATGTGAGAGTGAGTATGTGTATGCACTAGGAGGAGATGCTGTTCTTCCTTGCTTATTTAGGGATGAAAATGAATATTCTGTCAACTCTGCCAGTATTTTATGTCTCCCTTGGGACTTACTTTTCAGGGTCACTTACTGACAGGAGAATTTTGGCTTCCCCCTTGGGAGTAATCTGCTACTCTTTGCAGTTAAGAGAAGCTTGAAAACATGACCCCAACCAACTGAAACATAAAGGGAAACAAAAAGCGGCTCAAAATGAAAATGCTTCCAAATGTTACATGTGTGTCTTGTTGAAGTGGCCAGCAACAGATCTGTGTTTTATCTCTCAGTTTTAAAATATATCTGAAAGAAGCACTTTTCAGTGTTGTAAACAGATGTTGTGGATTGATCTGGACTGCTTGTTCAGTCCAACATGGAATATTTTGCTTTGGGGAAGGAAGCTTCTTTCTTCATCTATTCCTTTCAAATAGTGTTGCTGTAAATTGGAGATGAAAGCAGGATTTGAAGGGGGATTTGGGCTTATTTGCAGAAGGAGGAAAAGGGAGAAGTGCTTCCCCACCCTGTTCTCTTATTTTCTCTTACTGTGTAAAACACTGATGAGGAAGGCAGGTGAAAAGGACACAGTTCTCTCTTCCCGATTCAGTGCAGAGAATTAATGTGCATCTCTTTCTGCTTGACAGGTTTCACCACCCCCTCAGGCACTTTAATTAGTTGTATAAAGTGGAGCATTTTCACCCAGAGATGCTGGGAGTGATCTGCTCAGAGTGCCTGTAACCCGTTTTATGGTACTCCCCAGAGAACTGCGTAACCTGAGTCGAAGTCACACATCCTCCAAATAGTTATTAAGCACTTCACCTCCCTTGTAAATAACTGTTTTCTTTTTCCCCTTATAGGACAGGCAGATAGACCTTTGAGGCTCATGAGAATCATTCTTTTGAAATACTCTACCCCCCAAAAATGGGAACAGACACGAAGCTGATGGGGCAGGAAGCATCCTGCTTTTTCCTACAGAATCCAAGTCTCAGCTATAGCAGAGAAAGACACCTGAGACTGTTTGACAATGTTAATTGTCACAGTTCTGTCAAACTGAATTGTTGGACTGTTCCAAACAGCTATTGAACTATGTTCCTTGACCAGTCTTAGGGAGAGCTTCTCCTCCCTCTCCTCATATGTCCCCTATGACATAGAAGGAACAGTGTTTATGGGGGGTTTTCTTTAACAGGATCTTGTGTGCCACAGCAAAGATGACACAACCATTTCTGTGTTGCTTGCTGTGTAAAACCTTCATTCATTTAGATATATTCAGTAGTATCTGAGAAGTGTAGTTCTGTTTTTTCATGTTCTCATTGGCAAACTGATGCACACTACAGTTTTTCTGATGTTTCAGTGAGAGAGCCTTCTGCAAAGAAGGCAGCACTTTAGTAAGTGTTAATTCTGAAGACAACACTTAATAGTACTAATAAATTAATTAGTCTTCAGAGGCAAATGTAGGCAAATCTGATCTGTTGATGAGACATTAAGAAATTTCTATGAAGAGCAGTGGGTTGGATGGGTGTATGTGTGTGAATGCTTGTGTGTATGTACATAAATGCTCTGATTAAACAGCCTTTCCTTGGCACAACCACAATCACAGATTTTTAAAGACCAAAAAGAAGCAGTTTGAAGTTTTGCCATGATGTAATTTAGACTCGTTACTTGATTGCCTTTTCCCCCTTGAGCACAGCTCTACTTGCATTCTGGTTGTAAAGCTAATACTGATGGTTGGTAACCTGTGGTAGCTCAGTCGTGTCATTCTTGTAGCTCCATTTTACTGTCTAAGTAGACTTATGTTACGTTTAGTAAATGGGAATAAAATGAGCGAAGTTGATGGGCTTGTGCACAGAGTGTTTGTGTAAACAGGAGGAGGATCACTCTAGGAGCCATAAATGGTGTTGGATTTTAAGATGCTTTTTGTTTGTTCCTCCCTTCTCCTGTACTTACTTCTTTTCAGATGTTTGGGGATGAACAATAGCCTTCTTTTCCAGATACACATCAGGAGAAGTGAGGTTGTGGGACACTCGCACCTGGGACTACACAGCCCCCATCCTGGAACCAGTGCATAGTCCTGGTGATGCTGGACCTCGGCCACATGTCTCCTTTGTGAGGATAAACAGCTCCCTGGCTGTAGCAGCTTACGAGGATGGTAAGTAACCACAACTCTCCTCCCTGTTGGAAAAAAAAGGGCTTTACAAAAATGAAGCAGCTGTGCTCAGCTTTTTGTGTGTCTGTAATCCTGTATCCACACACACACACACACACACACACTTGCTTTTATGTGAGAAAGTTGGCCAATAACCCTAAATGCATTAGGAGGCATTGGAACATAGCACCCATTAAAACTGATGTTTAATTCCTACTGGAACTGCTAGACAAAGCTGGAGTGCCAGGCTGTAGTCCAGCCAAACTATCTTAAGCAAATAACTTGTTTTGCTATAAAAATATTAAATATTCTTCCACCAGCTTTTTCCGCTGTCCAAAACTCCCTTGGGATGCTGTGGAGCTTTGTGATGGGAATACTGGTAAACTTGCTTGTGATTAATCTGCATCCTCTCTTGGCGAGCGTATGGATGCATATTTTCTTCACTGAAGTATTGGTTTGCAGTGGTGGGTTTATTACATACTTTGACCTAATATTTAATGAAACCCTAATAAAACCTGTGTTTTAAATATACTTAGATGTTTGTATAATGGGCAACAAGAGACCAACTGGACGTGGGAACAGCAATTATAAAAGTCAGGGTTGGACAGTGCTGGCCAGTTGGGATCCTAGGCTGACTTGCTCACAGAACTCAGTTCTTATCATCTGTCTTTAAAATGTATGGCTTGACACTTGAAAACCTCTCCTTGGGTATGAATAAAGAGTATTTGGAAAGTCAGGGTGCTTTGTACACCTGTTATCTTTGATCCTGGCATGTCTGCATGTGAAAACAAAACCAAAGATGGCTAATCCCAATTAAACCTCTAATGTCCATGGTTTATTTTAGAAGTAAAGTTAATGCTTTTATGTGAAAACAACTGTTTTGAGATGATCAACATCCTTGGCTGTTTTTCTAGCGTGGCTCATGCTGTAATGGTTTTCTGTGGCTAAAAATTGTTGATGGGCAACATATTCTGCCAACAGCAAGTCTGGTATTACAGAATACTCATTAATATTATTTACTCAAGTAATAGGAAATTATAACAGTGATAGTTTTAAGTGTTGGCTTTTTGTCCAATGTGCCAAACAATGAGGTTCTTTTGTTTGTTTTCTAGTCTCCCACTGACTAATCTAATAATTTGTCCGGGGTTTTTATCTGTCATATTCCTTGTTGTCAGTGCTGGGTGTGCTGTGACTAAACTAGTTTGCATAAAGCTCAGTGCCTTTTTATTCTTTTGGGCAGAAATTTTAATGGGCTCTGTGATATGGCAGTTACTCTGACTTGAGAAGCCTGGTCAGAATAGATTAGTTTCTCTGCGAATAGGGAATTATAAAGGCTGGTTTTAGAAATTTGACTAACTGGAATCTGAAGGTGTGTATTTACACTTTGGAGGAGAGAATGATTTTCAACTTGGGGAGGGAGAGGATGACTTTGAAGATAATGTGTTTGATTGTTCTTTGTTGTACTTTTCCAGCTCCCTTTTCTCTTTGTTTGTAAGTTTGACTAACACAGAGAAACCATCTGCTAGTGTTGGAGGTGGTGCTGTCAGGCAAAGAGTCTAGACTTCTCTGTCGAATCCCTGGCTCGCAGACTCGCTCAGATAACATCAGTTTCTCCCAGTTCAACAGAGCTCACGCAGCGATGTCCTTGGCATCCGATCACAGGGAAGAGCTAACAGGCAGATTCTGCTCGCGCCGTGCCTGCCTTACAGCACTCTTCTGCCGGTTCCGTGGCAGCAAACGCTTCCCAAGGCAGATGAAATATAGCAAGGAGAAAGGTTTGTCTTCCTGGGATGCCTGCATCCAAAGTGAATTGTAACTCCATGATGGTACTAAAGCAAAATTGAATTGTGACGTCTGGTGAGTGTTTCCAGTGGCGTCAGCCTCTGAGAAACAAGCTGCAAGGAGAGGTAAATGAGAGAGAAATGTATGGGGGGAAAATGAAGTTCCCTTCACCTATGCCAGTGCTCAGTGGGGGCACTGTATGTACACCTGGGGCAACGGGACTTGGCAACTTGATCCACAGTTGTGATTTTTGAATTCCAACCCACTGGCCTCATATTTCTTCTGCCTTGTTTCCTATTGTCAGCACTGGCAGTGCTCCAGTTTGATTTTACCACTAATTGTGTTGCACGTTACCGAACTGAAATGAATCAAATCAAAATGCTTTTCCTGGAGCATTAGATAAAGCCGGCGAGGGTTCTGGGTAATGAGCAGATGCTGCTAATGCAGGGACAGTAGAGGCCTTGCCAGGACTCCATCTGCTCCATGCTTGCCTGACTTTGGCTGGGAGCCACAGCTTTTGGGAAACAGCAGTCTACTTCAGCCATCACTCTCCCCCCTGTCCTCGGAGTCTCATAGTTGACTTGAAAACAATGTGCTGCAACAAGAGAACATACTTTGGGCTCTTTTTCTCTTTCTTAAATGCCATGCTTCATACACATGTAGACATGGCAGGGAGATGCTGAGCTGCTGCCCTTCTTGGTAAAGCTTTGAGATCCCTTGGGAGGAGTTCATTGTATTTCACAAGTTGCAGAGGAGCAACATGAAGCAAAGGAAGGTGGTTTCTGCAGGGATCAGAAATGCTGTTCCTTGTTGGCAGGCTCCAGGAAGGGAATTTTGGCAGTGTTACTTTCTGGGACTGGAAATCTGCTTTCTTGTCCATTCTGATGCCCTTAAAGCTGCTCACAGGTATTGTCCCTTCTGTACCCTCTCTGCAAAGATAGAAATGGAGTACTGCATTTGGTGCCTTCTCCTAAGTGCCAGGATATGCTGTAGGATAGCAGGGAAACAGGCTGGCTCGGAGAAAGGGAAAAGTTTTTGAAGAAAGTAGTATATTTATTCCCATCAAATATGTGCAGGTGGGTTTGGATGCAGAACTCCTGGTTTGGGTAGGTGGCATGCATTTCACATCAGGTCAGGGACTTCTGCCTCTGGAGCGTCCAAGTTGGGAAGGAAATACAGACTTTCTTGTATACGCCTTTCCTGAGGGACTGTAGAGGGATGGTGTCACTTGGAAAGCTCTGTAAGAGTAGTGGAGATAAAAGCTGACAACATTTGGTGGAAGCTGATGTGGTTATGGTAAGGTAAAGGCACACCTCATGGCTGAGGTCTGGTGTCCCGCTGTTGAGTACAGTAAGTAGCTTGTTGGGTCTGCTGAAAGTAGAGAAATGGCCTTGCAGTGCTCCTTTCCACCTGAGTATTGCATCTACTGTTTGTACTCCAAAGGAGTATGATGTTATCTGGAATTTATGAGGAAATAGATTAATGTTCCCAACTGGAAGAAAAGAATACATGTAAGAGGTGTTTTCAGGAGGTGAAAGAGTTCTGTTTTGTTTAAATCAAGATGAAGGGGCAAGACTGCTACTCATAAACAGGAAAAACATCATGTAGATGGATGGCAGCTCTGTCCTTACCACACAATGCTGTTCAGAAGCTGAAGTGAATGACCATGAAACCATGAGTATGTTCAGATTCCCTGCTCTAGCATATACAAAATTCTGTCTTTTGCCTTTTCTTTTCCCCCATCCCTAGATAAAGCACTCGTAGGTTGCTTTATATCTTTTCTAAAGCTGACAGCAACTGCTAGCCCTGTCGTCTTTATGTGGAAGAGCTGATGTAATGGGTCATTAGGAGCTGTGTGTAGGATCTTCCACACCTAAGCACAGCCCTCCCTCCACTTAGCCAGGTTTGCTGTTGGCAGGTAGCACAAGCAGGCGGCCGTGCTCTGCTGTGATGTGCTGTATGACACTGGCAAACACAACCAATATAGTATTTACCAATGTGATTTAACATGTGATTCACAAATGTGATTTAACATGTGATTTTGCCCAGAGAAGCTGTGGCTGCCCCATCCCTGGCAGTGTTCAAGGCCAGGTTGGACACAGGGGCTTGGAGCAACCTGCTCTAGTGGAAGGTGTCCCTGCCCGTGGCAGGGAGTTGGGACTGGATGAGCTTTAAGGTCCCTTCCAACCCAAACCAGTCTATGATCCTATGAATGTTTTTTTGCCTGTGTTTATGTTGCTTTTCCCTGTTACAGGATTAAAGTATCTTACAGGAAAAGAGATACTGGTGGCAGAAGTGTTGCCTTTTATACCAGAGAGAAACGTATTTGAAAACAAATGTAAAACTCAGCTGCTCTTGCAGGATGTCTTTTGTGCTTCCAGCTGCAAAGAGGGGAATAACTAGAGACAGGCACTGTAATGGAGAACAGCTTCCAGCCTTTCACATTTGATCCAGCAAGAGATGTGTAATACTGGCTGATGCTTACTAAAACTGGAGTACAGTCAGGATCTGTGGTGCACCGTGTAAGGGACAGTAGTCTTACAATTAAATGTTTAATGCAAATACTTGCCCATTGAGAGTGAATTGCAATAAATGGACCTTTCATCAGGCCACATTTCAACAATATATTGGGTTAGAAGAATTCTATGTACAACCTTGGCTGAACTGATAGATGAGACGGCTGGTACAGTGATCGTAGTGTGAAGTGTCAGCAATTGCAGCATCTTCATCAGCTTCTTGCACTTAACTAGTTTCCTTGAGCCAAAATGAAATACAAGCAAGCAAGAGTTTGAGGAGTTATTGTTAGAGTTCAATTGGAATAACCACAATTGTGGTGCAGATTTCAGCATGCTGAGAAAGTGTTGCTTATAGTTTGGAGTTAATGGCTTTCTAATACTGTTCAGAATAGATAAGTAAAACCAAAAAACGTACTGAAGATACTATATGCTTGTAACCTGAACTTCACCTTAGCAAAGATACTGCTTTGGAAATGAAGTGCTGGTCACTGCTGGAGGCAGGAAGATAGACTCTTTAAAGTAGTGATCTCATCTGCACTGGTAAATCTTATGCCTAATATTTTTTATGTTGCTATACTAATAACTAACTGTAATGGTGGCCTTTTTATTCTGCTCTTACACAAGCATGATTGACTGCTGCGAAGGCTTGCATGCTAATAAATACATCTTGCTGTTTCTGCAATGAAATACAGAGTATTCTGAGGAGCACTTGTAGACTCAGTAGTAGCTTTACCTATTGATAAAAAGAGTGGGGTGTTTGCTTCTGTGCAAAACTTCATCATGTTTTCCTGCCTTCATACATGAATGCATACACCTATTTGACAATAGTGCCTTTCCACAGAAGGTCCTTGCATGCAGTAGGTGAAGCTTCCAACTGGTAGCAAGCAGGAGATGATGGAGGATGTATGTACAGAATCATACACTCTTTTGGAGGAGGGAAGAAGCAAGGGGGGCAACCAATACCTTTGTAAGCAAATAGTTGTTCATCCTAATGAGAGAAAATGGTCTTTCTTTCACTCTTTGCATTCCTGAACAGTCCTTTTTTACTCCTTATATTGTGCTCCTTCATTAAACAGATGTTAACTTGTGTCCTGACAAGTCGCTTGGGGTTTTTGATGTTATCAAGGGTGTTTTCACACCACATTGTCAATCTGTGTTTGCCTGATAGAATTTTTAGATCTTCTGGGTAGATTTTGCTATGGAACATCATAATAGTGGCTTTCTTGCCCAATTCTAGAGAGCAGAACTCTGAATTCTGGGTTTCCCAGTTTGCTCGTGTGGTTAGAAGAGGGTTCTTTGACTTGAGTATTTTGGAGCATTTTGCAGAACTTTCACATGTTAATACACTGCTAAAACCAGCAAAATGCTCATCACTTGGATTTTCAAACAAAAGACTTCACTGAAAGCAAATCACCTTCCTTCTTCCCCCTTCACAAAAGTGGCCTTTAATTGGCTTAAATGTTCTGCAAAACAAGTTGGGAATACGGAGTAGCTTGGCAACAATATTCCTCATCTGATAAAGAGGTCCAGTTCTAACACCCATGATCCGCAATCATTACAGTCTTTTATGATGAATAGTTTTTTGCTTGCTTGTTTGAATCAGCTGTGCTGGAGGTGAGACTTCGCCCATTCCCTTTGTCTCAGCTTGGAGCCAAGGACTCACTGTGGAGGCACAAAGCAACCAGGCTGCAGAGGGAATCCGAGCTTGTACTGTCCATTTGTATTGGTTAACTTGTGTTAAGCTTAAGTGTGTGTGATATGAGCTAGCATTCTGTTTTTCCAAACCAGTTCAGCAGTTATTTACCTTTCAAGCAATTAACATAATTACCATTATGCTAAGAAGTAATTTTGGGAAGTTCTGCTCTGAGCCCTTATGACTCCATCGGGACAGTTTTAGTCGGGACTTATCTTTTTGATGGAAGCCTAATTGCAGTTTTGGCTTTGTGTGAACAAACAGAGGCAGCTAATTGTTTAGGCAAATAGCAGATTAATTTAAATATTCATCCCTAATAAAACAAAAATGGTCCCCATTATGGTCCTCATTCCCATGGCGAGGAATATAAATATTCAGTGGGAGTGCCATTAGACAGGGATCTTAAGGATTATCTGCATTATTTCACATTGGTAGCACTTTCCAGATACCAAATAATCTTTACAAAAGCTAACATAAATCAATTTAAACTCATTTAGCTACCATTTCACTATGTGCAGTTTCATTACCACACTCTTGCTTCACCTCCTTTGGGACGTAGCAGGAGTGTTTGCAAACTGGCACTGGTGCCCATCCACAGCTGTCTGTCAGAGCTTTTATGTCTCCTTCTGAAGGAATAGCTATCATTAATCATTTCATCATTAATGGCTCAAGTAGAAGGAAGGCTTCTGCAGCCGTGTCTATCACATCTGAAGATTGCTTCTCTGTTAATTCAGTGCAAAGGTGGCCCAGAAGTCTCCAATCCAGTCTGGCCTTTCTGGTCTGTAATATGCTCCCGATTGCTTCAGGTTGCTCTTACTCAGATTATTGCTTTAATGTACCACACTTTTAAATCAAGTATTGGTGATCTATGCCATTGAAAAAGTGCAATTGCAAATGTTTTGTCTTTCAACTCACAGTCCTGTATTCCTTGGGATTTGTATTCTTTAGCTTTTTGGACACTTCTGCATTTTCTGTTTTCCCAGAGCGTCAGGATCAGGAGCTGGTTGTAAACTGTTAAGAATGGTATTAAAATCCCTGACCTGATTGCTGTGTGTGCAGAGCTTCAGATTGTTCACTTAAAAACTCCTCTGTTTGCAGCAGGGTGACTTCAGTTTGAACGTGGGTTCTTCCTCACTATTTTTAGTGAACATGGAGGGCAAATCTATAGTAGAACAAGAATTTAGGTATCTGTTTAAGTCTGATCTTCTCCAAACATGAGAATGTGGGAGAGGTCAAGCAGTCTTCTTCAAAATAGATACCAATGTTAACTGAGAGTCAAAAATTAGGAATTATTTAGAGAGCAACAGAGCCTTTAATGCCAGAGCATGTCATTTTGGAAAGTTTCCTCTGAACCTGTTACATGGTGCTGTGCAGCATCATGAAATTCTGGTTTCCTGCCCTACAGTCTCTTTTCTGTATATTAACTTTTTCCATAAAGAATGCTTTTAAGCTTACATCTTTCAATGCTCTTGTAAAGTTCTGTTAAATTCTAAGATAACACAGTGATTATCTTTTGTACACAGGGACAATTAGCATTTGGAACCTGATGTTCGGGCGGGAGCCAATCCATCATTACCAGCACAATCAGAGGATACAGGCTTTAGCTCTTGGTTCAGAGGGTGCAGTGGTAGCAACGGCATCTGGCTTCGAGGTCAAAGTGGAAAGCCCTGATGACAGAGGATTCTGGCAAACCACAGCAACATTTGACATCCAGAAATTGGTGAGTCTCCAGCTTCATTCCAGGAGCTCCTAATGCACTCATTATTTTTGGTACAGTTGAGCGGGATCTTATGAAAATCTTACAAGAACTAGGTGACAGCATTATCAGCTAGAGGTTATGATTTTGAAGCAGGTTAATGGATGAGCCTTTCATCACTGAAGAGCAAGGGTGAAATGCTGGCTGAAGCTACAAGTGAAAATGAATAGAAGTCCATATGGTGCAGGAGGTTGGCTGTTTTTAATTATTTTTTTTTTTTTGTCAACATTAAACTAAGTTGGCTCATTTTGCAAATCAGTTTTCTCGCGTAGAATTGGAGCTAAAACTCGAGGTCTCATTCCAGATCAACGCGCTCTGATTAATTCTGAGGCAGGATATTGCAGACGAGCTAATAGCATCACTTGTGAAGCTGTAACTAGTTGTGCAGCTTCTTTAGGTTGCACCTTCTGTCACTCAAGTTTTGAGACTTATTTTAATTAACACTCAGAAGCCGTCCCATTCTCTGAAGTTTGATTATGTCTCAGAGCATCCACATTGCTTTGAAAGGGGAAGGAAGTGTGTAGGAATAAATTGGCAAGACAGCTTCTCTCCTACTGCAGGAAGCTGACTGCACAGCTAATGGGTATGAAGTTGTGATTTAAGCCACGTCTGACTAATCCTCAAACTTAAGTCAGTCTTACAAGACTTAAATCAACAAAATCCCCAACCCTTTAAAGAGGTTTCACAGTAACGGTGTTAGAACACCACCATGCACTCCACTGTAGTTGGATCCATTTTACTCTTGCATCTTGCTTGCTGTGAAACGTTAGTTTGCCACGTGTGAAAGGCATTCAGGACACCACACTCTCTTCTACCCCTCCCGTAGTGAGACTTTCCAGCTCTGTCTTAGCCATTGACTGAAATGGGAAAAGCAATTCTGGTCATGTGACAGAAAAGAGGGAGCTGATATTTGGGCTGTTCCTAGAGTCCTGTGATGACTTTTCTGTTAATCTAGGTTATATAGACATGATTGCAGGGAAAGCATCCATTATATTCAAGGCCAGGTTGGACAGGGCTTGAGCAACATGGTCTAGTAGAAGGTGTCCCTGCCCATGGCAGGGGGGTTGGAGCTTTCAGGTCCCTTCAACCCAAACTACTCTATAGCTCCATGTTAGTTCCATGCATGTGTTGTCTCTTCTGGAGCGCTATATTTATTTTCTAGCCATGGTATTTTCTTCGTGTGTTTTAACCTTATGTCTCTCTGTCATTCATCTGAATGAGTCCATTAAGTGTTGTTCCTTTCTTGGATGTGACATTTTGGTGTGTTCTGTTGTAATATATTCTGATAAGTTATTTAAATGGACTAATTCTAAAGATTGAGGCTCATTTCATCACAGGAGCTAAACTTGAAAAGTTCAGAAAAAATTGGTACTTGGTCTTTGTCTGAAATTAGTCCATAGAACCATAGAATCATCGAATGGTTCAAGATAGCAACAGTCACTTCAGCAGTTTGTTCAGTTTAGCGTGTGGCAGTAGTGATGTAAAAGGAAGTTTTGGCTTAATAAAAATTAAGTCTGCTCTTTTTAGGTCAACTTCCTTAATCTGGTTCCAGATGTTGTGGGAAATCCAGTGACAGTAGCAGCTGCAGAAGACATTGTCTATCTCCTGAAAGCAGAAGATCCTGGCAAAATTCTCCATTCTGTCTATGGTCAGCCTGTGACGTGTCTCGATGTGTCTGCTCATGAAGCAGCCTTTGGGGTCAAAAACTTTGGCTGGTTATTGAATGAGCCCAACCAGGTATTTACATTTTTAGGTTAAGATTTTTTTAGACCTTCATAATTAACAAAGGAAAAAATTTATTCTGCAGACCGTTTCCTTCCCTGCTATTCAGCTTTTGACAGTAGAGGGCAGGCATTCTTTTAATGCCATGTGATGCTTCTGTTAGTGTTCTTATAGTGGGCTAGAGGAAAGAAACTGGTTCACAGTGAATACTTTGCATTCTGTGCTCCTCAGTGAGTGTCAGCTCATTTATGCTGCCACAGTGGCCTTGTAGGGGAAACGCATCTCAAAAAAAACCCCAAAACCTAAAAACCCAGCCCAAAAAACCCAAACATCCCTCAACCTTTCTGATGAGGACATCCTGAGCTGTTTGCATATACAGCTTTGTACATGCAAATGTGAAATATTTGGAGGATGCTTCTGTTTTTTTAATGCACCTGAGTATTTGAACTAAGTTACTTCCAACTTGGTGAGGATGGTGCAAGTGTTGTATTAAAGGAAGCAAAATGATAATCATAGGTTTGAAGCCCCCTGTGCTGCACTATGCTGCTTTTACCAGCACATATTAGCAGTGGCAGTGTAAATCAAACCCGGACTGGTTTTGTAAACCTGCTGAAGACTTACGGCCAAGGCACACTTCTAATGCAGCTCTTGTCAAACTTCTCTGCTTGCAGGAGGGGCTCTTTTGGGCTTGCAAACACAAATAGGTAGCATAAATAATTGTATTTTTGGGGGCTCAGAATCCTACCTGAAATCCCAGGTAGCTGGTGGCAGCAGCCTGGACACAGCCTCACTCCATTGCTGGGACCAAACTGCAGAAAGACCTCTTCCCAGATGCCTTGAGAAGAGTTTCTGTCCCTTTCCTACATCTTGCCTAACTTCTCCGCTCCTTTATTTCACTCCGGTGTTTGTGGTTTCACTTTAGGCATGTGAGGGAAGGAGACTGCTTCAGGCAGGTGGAGAGAGAAGCAGGAGGTGAGCACCCAGGTGAAAGGAGCTGTGGTCTGTTAGTGTAACAATGCAGTGTTTTCTTTGGCAAGCAGCTAGAAAGCTTTATTTAAGAGTACCTCTGTGCTAGGAATAAATGCATCCAGCTGCATCTAATTCCCCCTTAAAACTCGTGTTCACTGGGGAAATGCCGAGGCCACCATAAATACCTTTAGGGTTGAGAGATGCTGTGAGGCCATGCTGTCTTTATTAATTCCTTTGCTGTCCTAATCCAGTTCTTCTCCCTACAGAGGTGGGAGGTTAGAAGGTAAAATTGCCTCATTCAGGGGCATTACCTCCGTGATTGCCTTTGGTGCCTCATAAAGGAATAGAGAAATCTAGTTAGGCCCCCGAGCAGCACTCAGTAAAGCCGGACATATTTCCTAATTTACTTCTGAACTCTTTGGTGTTTGCTGGCAGATTGTATTAAGCAGAGCAGCAGTGTGCATCCTAATCAGGGACATGGGACCGAGGTGGCCGGGCTGTGTGTGACAAGGACACTCACTTGGCATTGCTGCACCAGCTGACATCACACTGGAAATTAATTACTAATGTCTATTGTGATAATTCTCTGCCTCACGCAGACGTGAAGGGACTTCACATTGGCTCATTACACCGGTCACCAGTTGACAGTGTGGCTTTAGGAGAGCTTTCCCTCTTGGAAATGGAGTGGTGAAGAATTCCAGCCCTGTTTTACTGCTAGCTGGGTTGCTGCTGCTTCTCAGTTTGGGTTTTTCTTTGGTTTTCCTGAGGAATATATTTTTGCTGTAGTGTAAGCTCACAATCCTAATGCTACTGCCTGATAACCTGCTTTCTGATCAAAATATAGTTAGGAAAACCACCTTTCCTCCCTCCCCCTTTTTTTAATCATTGTCTAATTTTAACCAACTTGACAGCAGAGGAGAGATCTGAGGCATAAGTTTTGTAAGAACTTTTATGTTGGAGAGGAGAAAAACATCAAGTCTCTGGCATAGTCTTGCCTGCTGTTAGGTGACAGGCACACGTGCAGGAATGAGGGGAGAATAGAAATGCTTCATTTGTGAGGAGTCCAGCTTTCATTTTATTAAGCATCAGACAACCCAGGTATGATGCTGTTTCTTGAAAGATTATCTGTTTAGTGCTCCTGGAGCATTTTGTTTTATGTTAAGCTAAGAGAAATTGCTTTGGTGAAGGCTGTTTCAGCTGTATGAACCCCACATGGAATGTACTCTCTTCCTTAGTTCCAAATTCTTGAAATACTGAGATCTGTGTTTCCCATAGAGGCTTATACATGGCTAATGACATAGATCTGTTAATGAACCACTAGCCCTGGCTTTCCCTGTCAAGCTTAAGTGATGCTAATGACATCCACTGGATATGCCTTGAAGGACGGTATCTAGCAAATAACATATTACCCTGTGTCATGCAGTTTGGAGACCCAGGATCTCAATGCTGCAGCAGCATCCCAAAGTCTTGCCATTCACGTGTTTGAATTTTGGGTCTGAGCATTGTATCTAAAATGAAATGCACAGATTTAATCTAGAGTTGGCTTTGGTCCTCTTCATGTCAGGATAGAAACCTCCTCGACAGGTAGCACTCTAACTGTCAGGGTTAACATCATCTGATTTCTGATGCAATTATCTCACTGATTGTAGGATGTGAGTGAATCTTTTCTCATAGTTGGTATATTTATAAGCTTCCCTGAGTGGACCATCTGCTTTAAGTAAGTCCAGTCTCCTACTGTAGCTTCAGGTGAGCTTTTCTGCTTGTGGATTATTTCTCTGAAATTTGTAAGTGCTTTATTCTCTTGGGATGGGGGAACAAACCCACTTTTCTCCTGTATTTAGTTGAAATTGTTTAACATATTCAACAGTTTTTGTTGATAGAAAATAATCAACATGGGAGGATTTTAGTGGTTTTTCCACCAAACTAATCAACATGGGAGGGTTTTAGTGGTTTTTCTACCATTTTTCTAGCATGGAAGGGAATTTTTTTTTAAACTCATGCTTTTATGCTTCATAACTTTTATGTTATATGCATTATAAGGTGCAGTCCAGAGGATGTCTGTGGTTTTGGTTGCTTTGTGCACAAATTTGAACCTTACTTCAGAACAGTTAGATGGGAAAGAGGAGTGAAGGGAGGATAGTCATGATTTTAGAGACTCCAGCTTAGAAACAGAAGGCTGGATATGTTGAAATGGGGTGTCTTGGGAGTTGTTTATGCTATTGCAGTTTCATCTGTGTTAAGCTGGTGACTGGCTTGTACTTGATAAATGGCATTCAACATCATTTGTCTCTTATCCTCATCAACTGATATAGTGTCTAGTTTTGCTCCTCTGTTTAATGGTTCCATAGTGTTCTTCAACTGCTTGCTAATGTGAGTGTATCCAGTAGAATTAACCACTTGAAATGGATGTTATGAATTAATAGTAAGTGGAAAAACAAATTTTAAATAATCCTTTAAATTGAGTTTTATACTCCACAGTCTCTCTTGGATGATGTAATTAGGTCAGAGCTGCTTTATATAAGCTCTTACATCTTTCTTGCACCTTATTTTAGCTAAAATCCTCCTCTTTGTCAACTAGTAAGCTTGCATTGTCTTTTCTGGTGTCATGTCTCCAGTTCTTGTTGAGTTCCAAAGACTTCACATTATTTTATCTTGATTTTTCTTATTTAAAAACTGGGTGGTTTTTCAGTTTTATTAACCACTGTGGCCCATGTGGATAGTCCTCTTTTCAATTAATTGATCTTTCTGAACTCTTGTTTTAATACCAGAAGAAGTGCAGATCTTGCTGGTGACTGAATTGGAATATATGGGACTTGCCCAGTTGTTTCCCTCTGGGGAGCTGTAGGACTGGGGAGGGTTAGCAAATTGTTGCAGGTGGAAGGTGGTTTAAATACCTTTTTCTTTATAAACTCTTTGGTACCATATGGGAGAGACAGAACTCTTTTTTCTGAGGATCTGAACTGTGTAAGTTTTGTTAAGTCAGCCACTGTAAGAAATGGAGTCTATAGACAGATCAGAAGTCCTTGCCTAAATTTTGCATGATATATGGATTAACCCCTCTCTTGCTGAAAAGTAACAACCATTCATCTTGGCTTTTTCTGCGTTTGCAAATGACCAAAATTAGTTTTTCAAGTTAAAAATAAAAGAATCGCTTTTGTACTGGCTGATGTTAAAGATGCCCCATCCCTGGCAGTGTTCAAGGCCAGGTTGGACACAGGGGCTTGGAGCAACCTGCTCTAGTGGAAGGTGTCCCTGCCCGTGGCAGGGGTTGGAACTGGGTGAGCTTTAAGGTCCCTTCAACCCAAACCATCCTATGGTACTATGTTGTGCTTTTATATTTGTATGTTTATGTGAATGCCTCAAAATTGGCACAGCTGTTTAGGTAAGTGTCTCAGGGTTTGAAAATCCAGCTGCTAGGATGTGCCGTGAGTGTTCAGGGGGATAATCAATAAAACCAAAAGAATTCATTCAGGTTTTTAAGAATTACTTTGCCTTCCTTTTCCCTGCCCTATCCTTAGGTTAGGGGAAAATGTGTTTCTGGACCAGGTCATGGTTTTTTAGTGAGTAGGTGGCTCAGTGGGCACACGTGCTGTCCTTTCATCTCTGGGTACCTGAACTCTTACATCAGCCTTCAGCCACAAGTCAAATGAGTCTGGTGACCTCATTCCAGGTCCTTGCAGACATCTGTCCACATCACAAGCCCATCAAGGCTGGCACTGTCCCGGGGGCTGGCAGCCGGGGCTGGGGCAGTGTCCAGTGCTGGAACACCAAGGGTTGCAGGTGCATTGGCAGAGTCCCACTGCCTAAGCTCGCACACTGCCTGCACAATGCTTGGCTCTGCTTCTTGCTACCAGCTTGGGGTCTCGCTTTTTAACTCCTGTCAGATGAAAACTTAGAAGGAAAAACCTACACTTGCCTTTAGCTTCATGTGTAGTTTTTACAGCAGATACATGTGGAGGGGAGGGCAGTGCGTATGGTGGCTTTTTGTGCTGCTGGATTTGCTGCAGGCTGGTTAGACCATGTTGTTTTTGCAGTCCTCTGCGTGGGTCTTTAAGCATTGCTTGAGGCTGCTTGGTGCAGCTTGGCGCATGCAGAATGAGAGCTCTCCCTTGCCAGCCTAAAGTCACCTTTAGGATGGCATGAAAGTCAATTTTCCACATGCTCAGAGAAACGGTTGTGTTACCAGCTTTATACAATGACTTCTCTCTGGCAAGAACTTGCAAAATAGTCTCTCTGGCTGGTTGTCAAAAATTACATCATATTGGAGTAAACTGCTTTTAAATCAAACATCCATTATTCATGTATATTAACTGCTTTTTTTATTTATTTATTTTTCACTGGCTGTTTTGTGTATGATTTACTCTTTTTCTTTCTCTCCGATTGTCTGTCTGTCTCCCTCAGCTGCTTCTTTTAAATCTTAGCTCATCTTGAAATTTATGGAGCCAGAACACTTATCTCTGTGCACAAGTATCAATATGCTGACCTTGCATTTGTTAACAGTCACATTTTGCTGTTGTTGTTGCAGTGCTATGTGCCACATTTACAGTAGGCAATTCAATACATTTGCACTGGGAAACTGCACCCTTGAGGCTTGTAAACTTTGAAAATATTCTTTTTCCACATCACTTTAGAAATAAAATTCAAACTTGCAGCAGTCTATACCATATGTTTTACTCAATTTGATGACTTCTGCCGCCAATGCATGTGGAACAGCCTTACTGCTTTTTGTAGATACCCTTCGAATTGAATGGGTTTGACCTGAGCAAAAACCAAATCCCTTTTATAATTCATGGTGGACTTGAAATTTCATGACCCTTTCTTTTGTTGGCAATACTTGTGTGTATTGTGCCTGTATTGAGGCAATGTCTTGGGGTTTTTTCTAATTGGCAGAGGGATGGGCAGGAGGAAAAGGGGGAGAAATGTAATCTGAAATTCAATGCAAATTCTGTTCCCAAAGTTGCTGCTGATTCCTCTGCCTCTTCGAGCAAATCAGGGTGTTCTTTTAATATTGTTTTGATCCTCTGTCTCCAACATGACAGACAGAAACCTCTATCCTAGACAGTTCTTTCTGAGAAAGTGCTTCTTCAAGTGGTTATTTGGTAAGGAAAGGGATGTAGGTTTTGAGTGTGGTATTAGAGTATGCTCTGCTAATATTTATGATACTCCATTCAATACTTCATCTAAATAATAACTACATAGACTGTACATAGAGTGCTGTGCCCAATTCTCAGGTTTTACTGAGTGGTAACTACTGACAAGAAGCAGAAATGTGATTGCAGAAGGAAACCAGCTCTTCCACAAAGCAGTTGTCTGCTGGCTTTCAGCCAGGACAGTGGGTTTGAACACCCCTGCTCTTGTTGAAAGTACCACAGGCTCTTTGATAACAAGTGCTTGGGGATTTGTTGTTTTAATGTTCCATCCAAAAAAGACATCTCCAACAACACAGGATCCCAAAACACCTGCTGGGGTATTGGACATGCATGGAAGAGTTCCATCAACAGCATTTCCTTCAATTCCTTGGTTTTTCTTGGAAGCATCTCAACCACACTACATCGACCACGCTTGACCTCACTTAGCTGCAAGATGTAACAAAGCTCACAGCTTAGCTCTTCTGGCTACAGAGACTTTAATTCTTTGTGAATTAATTTAGTTGTCTGGTTCGAGTTCTTGGACACCATTTGGAGAGAGCTCCTCATACCCACTGCTCAGCAGCTTCGTGAAGAGCAGTAACTTCTCCTTTCTTCTTCTGCCTGGTCTCTTGAGTTTGCCAGCTTCTTGGTGCATCTGTCTGCGAACAGTGGCCACAGGTTGAGACTTTTCTAGCTCGTGCAGTAAGAAGGGAAATTAGTCTAATGCACTGTCTTAACAAAAGAGAGAGTATGAGCATGAATAATTAATACCTCTAGTCTGTGGCAACCGGATAAAATGAAGTCCCATTTGCTCAGCCTTATTAAAAGAGAGAGAGGGAGAGGGAGAGATGGTAAAGGTTGTTAAGGGACTTGTAACATGGAAAGAATCGCCTCCGAGATGGATAATGTGTTTTCTAATCTCTGTGGTCTTTAACTAAACATAATGGTAAAGGTACTCTGGCTATTTCTGGCTTGTTGAATTATTCAGCATTCTGGGAGATTGCCTGGCTCTCTGCCAGTAACTTGGACTTTTCATTTGAACAATGTTAATAGGTAACACTTTTTATTTTGTGTGTTAGATCCTGATACATCTGCACAGAGTATTTAATGCTTTTCCTCCCCTGTGTCCCTGCAATCCCTCTGGGGGAAGGGATGCTCGTTAGTGTGTTATCCCAGGGCACTTCATTTCACACCCAGATGCTCTTGGTTCACTTACCTTCACTTCGATACCTATTAGGTCACTGGTCTTGGGTGTCCATTATAGGATTATAAATACCTTTAAAAGGGTAATCCCTTTGCAGTGTGCATTATAGGATTATAAACCTCCTAAAGACCTTATGCTTTATCTGCCCTTTAACATGCAGACCCTTATTTCAAGTCCCTGTTGACCAGGTATTTTCATTATTTCTCCTTGGCCTTTGTAAAGAAAATCCTTGTTGCCTTTGGATATTATGGGAGAGCTCATCACAAGTGTTCTAGCAACTTCAAAACTGTCATCAGGATGCTTTTATACCCCCTGTCTTCAAGAAATTATTATGCAGATTTTAAGAAGCATTCTGAGTTCTTTTTGTTTCTTTACCTGTCAGTTTGTCTGGGTGAGGTTTGGAAATTCATTTGCAGACCATAAAATCACTCAAGACAGAAGCTGAATTTAAAGATGGGTAAAACCTGGGTGTGGAAAATCACAAAGAGAATCTTTTGTCCAATGATAGAAGTAATTGAAAGTTAGAAATTCACACGTGCATCAAAACTAACCCAATAGTCTTTAAAAGCATGGAGACTGACGTGAGAAGAGAAGGAATTGGAGGAGGTAGGAGAAGATAAGACAAAAGCTTTCCTTCCAGTGCTGTGGATCTGAACCTTTCTTTTCTTACACTCTCTTCCTTAAATGCAAACACTTTAAATTGGTGACCAGCTACAAGTTGTGTGTGAAGAAATAAATAATGCTTTGGCTGGTGCTACCTACATATGAGGATTGCCAGAGGTCTCAGATGGAGAATGTGTAATATTTGCCCCAGTGTGTCAAACAGGGGAGTCTTTAAATGCTATATGGAAGCAATTTTTCATTGTAGCCTTTCACAGCCATAACTGCATTTTCAAGGATGTATCCTATGTTTATAGGATAGATGGGAGCTATGGTCATTTAGAGAAATTAATAGTTTATGGATGTTCACTTTAAGTATTAGCCCCAGGGGACTTTTGAGAAAGCAGCATTTGTCCCTCTCTGGAGTTTCAGTGTACAGCTGGGAAGGGCTGATTCAGAGCCTCAACTGGGAGCTGGAACATGCTGCTCTTGACCCGAGCGTTTATTGTTCTTAAGTTGAATTCAACAGTTTATTGACTTTGTCTTTAGTTCAAAACTTTCCAAGGAGAAATTTGGTTGCCAGGCACAGATATTAATTTCCTTTGCACTGAAAACTGCACAAAGTACCTTGCCAGAACATCATTACCTCTGGGTTTGGTTAGTGAGCTCTTGGAAGCCGTACTGCAAGTGAGAACAGGTTGTAAATTGGTCTTCACCTTCAAGACTAATGTTTTCAGTCAGTTTGTAACAACTTTTTCATAGCTATGGAAGTTGAAATTCATTTTGAGCCACATTTAGTCTCCTTGCAAATGTAGAGTCTTCCTTGCTTTACAGAGATTGGGTAAAATTGCTTTAGTTTTGGGGGTCTTAAGGGTGAAAATCACATGCTAACAACTGCTATTTGAGGCAGCTTCACAAAGACAAGGCTGGGAAAGGGAACTGCTTGGGAGATTGTAAATATTACAAGCAGCTGAGGAAGTCGGGTATGAATGCGTTGACTCTAACAGGGAGCTGATAACATGTCTGAATAAAACTGTGCCTGCTCTTTAGCTGGGAGAAATGGCAGGTGGAGGAAACCTGCAAATTCTCTGCCTTTCTTTGCAGTATTCCTAGACATTTATGAAGCTTTAATCCTGTTGCCTAGAGGCATCCATCGCAAAGTGATCCCCTCCTGCTCTCTTAACTTGACATTTCAGATGCTTACTGAAATGGCAGAGATAGGAAGTAAAAGGCTGTATCACTACCACTATTGTGGCAAGTGTAGAAATGATATGTACAGATAGTGGAATATTTTTAAGCTGCATGTGGATATGATCAGAAATGTAGAAGTTAAGAATATTGATGTGCTGTTGGCATAGTCCTGATGATGTTGCTGTGGAAGCCCTAAGTTCTTTCTGAGGTTTTAACTCCTGTTACTCTTTTCGTGGTCATAAGTTTCTTTTAAATTAAAGGAGCATCACCATGAACTTTGGTGATGTTTATGGAGTTATGGAGGCCCAGCTGCTGTGCTGAGCTCCACTGGGCTTTGACCAGTACCTATTTCTGTTTCTAAAAATATTTGCTCTCCTAAATTGAAAAGCCCAAATAACTAAACCTCATCTGGCCCCACCGGGGAGACAGTGAACGTGACTAAACCGATCACTGTGCAGAGGGGAGGAGGGCGAACAGACAGGAGAGAACTCGTACCCTCTTCCAGCCTCTGGTCGAATCGTCTTGGATGTTGCTTAAGATCAGAGTTGTTTTTATTCCTTCTTCATTTGAACTGCCACTTCAGATGTGATGTTTCTCTTTATCTATTTGTGCTGTGATCTGTACAGAAGCTATCAGCAGGGCCTGTCAGCACCACGGCAGTGTTTGTTCAGCTCTGCTCTTCTATTTCTGCTGTATTTGATTGAATCTTTCTTGCAGAGTCCATCTGTCTAAACCTTCAAAATGTTGATTCTGTTTACTTTTACTCTCTTGAATATTAAAGCTGGTGAGGAAACTATTTGCTTTTCCATGGAAGCCTTAAAAATTTGAGCTGGAGAAAGTCTGTAGGGCTTGTTTTGCCTGCCTGAGAGCTATACCTTCTGATAGCGGTTGGCAAGAGCCTTGCATCGCTGCTTCTTGATGGAATCCATTGTGAAACTTGATTTCCTTATTTCTGAGGGTGTTGTTGCCCTTCTCAATAGGGATAGTTTGGTATCTTGGTTATTTACCATCTCTGATGGTAAGAACTCTGCTCTACTTCATGCTGCAGCAAAATGTACTTGTGCTCCTGCTAAATTTAGCCAGTGTTTGTTCTCTTCCTACCAGATTCTTCTTTACAATCTGGAAACAAGTCAGTGTCTGAAGAAGATGGGCAACTCAATAGGTGACTTTACATGTGTCAACCTCCAGAACAGTCCTCCAAACATGCTTGTTACAGGCAATAAAGACAGAAGGTAGGTACTACCAAGAGCTGTAACCCATCTCAAATTAGCTTACTTCCTGTCCTGCTGTCCTAGATCTGGACCTGCTAGAATTTGTTTCTCCTCTAATGTTTCAAAAGCAGCCTGCATGAACTTCAGGAACAAAATATTAGGTAATAGTTGGATGTGGCTGCCAGTTTGCTTTGTTTCAGAAAGCTCCATGGGAAGACTTTCTTTTTAAGCCATTTGGTGGACGCAGTTGGTGTACAGCCCAGCGAGACCACTTGGAATCTCTTCCACTTCCCCAGCACCACCCGCAAAATGAGTTTGGCATTTAAAAGCTCACTTTCTGATATTAAAAAAGTAACCTAAGGGATGAATCATGTAGGATGAGATGGGTCCGTCTGCCAAATGATGTCAAGAGTGTATTTCGGAACACTGTGATGTCCCTCAGGTGACAAAAAAAAAGAGGCTTTCATATGAACAGATTCCAGCTTCTATTTAGCTGATTAGCAGCTTTCTCTTTAACTCCTTGGCTTGGGGAGTAGGATTTTCCCAGCACAATATCTGGTGCCAGGATTGGACGCGCTGGGAACAGTCAGTGCGAAAGGATTAAAGTGCTTAAAAAGACCCTTTGAGTCCAATTTTTAGATTTTCTTTTTTTGGCTAGTTATTTGTGGGGTCTGATCCAGTGCACCAAAGGAGATGTGGGATGGCGAGGAGCCAGTCTCTAATGGCTCCCTGTTCCTTCCCTCCTCCTTTCTGCACTGGGCATCGGGCTGCAGGTGGTGGTCTGGTGTGGTGGTGGGTATCAGATTGTGAGGCGGATACTTCCCTTTGCCAAATCCCAGACCTCTGTCCCGCCAGTGCAGCAGCTTGCAAAAATGATTATTTTGTCAAACAGCTTTTTTTCCTTCTCTGCAAATAGGCAGCACAACCAAAACTCACACTTCCTCAGCAAAGGGGTTAAGGAAATAGCTGAAGTTTTGACAAGTGTAATTGAAACCTTGAGATTCTGGGTTTTTTCCTCCTCTAAAAGCAGATAATTGATTCTCCAAAGCACCCCAGTAAAATACCTCCAATTTTGATCTCTTGCACAATGGTGAGAGAGTTAATGAAGTTGATATAGAATCATAGAATAGTTTAGGTTGGAAGGAACCTTCAAAGGTCATCTAGTCCAACCCCCTTGAAGGAGCAGTTACATCTTGAACAAATCAGGTTGCCCAGAACCCAGCCTTAGTATCTCTTCAGTGAGGTTGAAATTTATTCCCTTTATATTAAACGTCTGTGCCCTTTCCCTTCCAGAAAGCTGCTCAGTTTTTCAGCTCAAGCATTGACCGAGTTCACGGGGTTGGCCGTCACTGTAGCAAGAAGTTAGGAATCAACAGTTCAGCAAATAAGTTTGGCATCCAGGAGGCAAGGCCATGTGTATCTCAGAGGTCAGTTCCTCATGTGGTGCTGCATGAAGGGCATTTATAGGTAAATGAGACTTGAATATGCATAGTCCTATTATGGAGCAAGTGTACTAAATAGGGACCTTGCCCTGGGAGTTCAGGCTGTTGATGGCCAGTGGAAAAACTTCCTGCTTGAATTAAGTTCACATTTTCCCTGGTGTATGCTATTCTTTTATTCAAAGAGAGAGATCTTTGAACAGGGAGCCTGTGCTGATGCACTGCACAACAGCATCGTTTTCCCTGGTGGTACATATGGTGATGAATAGCACTGGGAAAGCAAAGATATGGCAAGCCCAGTGTATTGTGCAGCTGAAAGGTGTGGAGCAAAACACATATTCCATGCTTTCCTTAAAGGCAAGCTTCTTAGGTACTCTTAACAGCAGAATCAAAGCCTGGTCGTGAGAACACCTTCCTTACAGCTCCCTTGAACCTGGATCAATCTGAAGTGCTCCCACTGAGCCCAGCTGCTGAGGCAGGAGACACTGGGCCATGCCAGGTCTGCATTAGAGCATCACATTAAATTTGCAAAATGCTTTTTCCTTTTTTTTGTTAAAGCACATCTAAACAACTCGAGTGTGCCTCTCATTCTTCCCAGGGTGTGCCAGAATGGACACCTGCCTGAAACCTGGGTCCTCGCTAATGAAATAAGCAGGGCACAATCAGATCTTTGTTTCCAACAGTGCTTACCAAACAGAAGGAGCTTTGATTGCTGTGCAGAACACATGCAGTAAGACAGGGAGAGTGCTGGGTGTGAACACTTCCAAAATACCCCATCCTTACCCAAAACACAGCTCTAATATGTAGCCAAAGCTTCTCTCTGCTGGAGTTGGAGAAAGCAAGAAGTCCTTTTCATGATCAGCAGCTGTTGTGATGGGGTTTTCCTATGGGTGACTGAAGAGCCACACAAAGCATGCTCCTCACTCTGTTCCAGCATGTTTTTCCACATGTCAGATGGATGTTGCTCTGTTGGAGTTTTGGATTGTTCTGTTGCCTTTTATTTCAGTGGCTGAAATGTGTTATTTGTAAAATCATATGATGCAATCTCCATTTGAGAAAGAAAAAGGAAAGACTTGCAACACCATTAGGATCATAGCAGGGGTATGGAATAAAGTAGAGTTAATGTGTTGGAACAAGTGTGTTTTGGCCTTTTCTGGAATTAATGTGTACCTGATGGTTTCACTCTCAATGGCCATCAGCTGGGAGGAGCTTTCTCTGGCTTCTTTCCAAATCTGAGATGAGGATTTCTCCTTCTGTTTTTACTTGCTGCATTATTATTTTTATTCACTTATGTACTTCACTTGGTCTCTTAATATATCAGGGTCAAAAAATCATACTCCTTTGTGCGGTGTGCCAGGTTTAAAACCCAACACCATTAGCTTTAACCGGTTTTGTGGACTTGTTGCATTGCAGTCCTAAGCGCTTTCTCTACAGTTCTGCTTCTAGTTGAGTCTTAAATATGTTTCACTTCGGAACCCCTTGTCTGAGTGATCAATAGTTTCTGCAAACCAGATGTACCTGAAAGCCACCTGCAGTCAGTAGTTGTTGTTTTGAAGTCTGAAGAGGTACTGATTGCTGGGTGCTTGGGGATAACTTTGTTTCAATATTGGTGATGAACTCAAGTGTATAAACCTGTAATTCCCTTTTGAATTGCCACATTTAGTCTCTTCCATAATCTTTGCAATAATAGTCCTTTCCTTGGTCCTCATAATATTACCCCTTGGCCACAGTGGATGTGGGTTGGGTACCAAGGGATAGGATGCGCTAGTGACATGCCCAAAACACAAGACTTTATGCTTCAAGGCAATGCTAATGTTTTGGGAGGCACAGATAGAGGAACTTTCTCCAAATTTCCCTTACATTTTATATCACCCAAGACTTGTAGAGAAATTTTTTGAGTCAGCCTCAAAAAATCTTGGATAGTAGAAACCAGAGTGAAAATTCAGTGGTGGTAAGTGTGAATCACATTGGATTTCTGGCCCTGTAGTGGCCATGGCACTACTGCTGTCCTAGACCTATTTTCATAGCCTCAAAAGTACTTGTACTGTCAGAACCCACAGGCTGCACATCCAGAGCTGGTTTGATCTCTCTTCTTTATTTGCTTTCTTTTAGGGTCAGGGTATTTGACCTCCGCAAAAGCGAGTCCTTGTGCTCCCTCTATGCCCACCAGTTAGGAGTGTCTGCGGTCCAGATGGATGACTGGAAGATCATCAGTGGAGGAGAAGAGGGCTTGGTCTGTGTGTGGGACCAACGGATGGGCACCAAACTCTGGGAAATGCATGCCAGGTAATTCTGTCTGGGTCCTGTTGCAAAGGTGCTTATCGGGTCTGGTTGTCAGGAGGAATGTGGGAATGGGATGATCCAGGATCAAAATGATAACATTCCCGTGTCTAAAGCTTCTGAGAGTTCTGTTTTCATGTGATTCGGGAACCTGTTTTCATGTGATTTGGGAACAGATTGCCTCCCCACCTGGAGTCTTGAGCATGGAAATTGTTTCCCCTGCACTTCTCATGAAGATCTTAGAATCACAAAACCATATGATTCTATGATCGGTACATAAAATCTCAGCCTGGTTTGGATGGGAAGGGAACTTAAAGCTCATCCACTTCCAAAGCCCTGCCACAGGCAGGGACACCTTCCACTGGAGTAGGTCACTCCAAGTAGCCACAGGTTCTCTGGCCAGCCTGTAGGTCAGTGTCTTCTCCCTGCCCCATCCTCACCCAATATTTACTGTATTGAAACTTGGATTTTAAATGCTGGACTTCTGGTGGTTGTCTTCAGAGTGACTGATTGTCACTCTGGCTGTCTCTATGCACTATGGCCTTACACGATCCCTGTGTTTCTGTTCACCTCATGCACACATTCAGTCAAATCCAGGCTGGTATTTAAACTCATTTAAATATTAAAATACCAGTTTGTACTAGAAGCACAAGTAGTGCAGTACTGCGAGTTCATGCAAAGATCAGGATCCTGGAGTTGACACAAGATTGTTAGTTGTTACAGCTAAATGATGATTTCCCGTGCAAAGCACAATTCCCAGGGGCTTTGTCTGAATGAAGACCTCCAGGATTTAGTCCCTTGTGAGTCTGAGTGATAACCTTACTAAAACGACCAGATAAATGAACAGATAAATCCTGATAACTTTGGGTTATCAGGAGCTAGATGAGGTATTTACAGTCGGAGAAGTTCAAGCTGGAGTTGTTACTGATTAATAGCAGGTACCACCTTCTCTTTTGACCCTGTGAATTATAAAGCCTGTTGTGATGTGGCTGATGCATTAAGGACAGTCTTGCATTGATTGTCTCCTGGAGCAGCACTAATGAGTATGCCAGCAAAGAGGGCAAATCTGAGCTTTGGGATGTGCTAAAAGTGAAACCATTAGGTTAAACATTTAAAATACCGTTTAATCTATATAGGGATCAGAAGGGATCCCTTCAATCAAAAAGGCTTTCATAGATAAGAAGGTGTGTATATTGTTTTCCATGCCTACAGCCAGGTGTCATGAATGGAAAGCAGGGGCAGAAGTGGAGAGAGGTGACAGGAGACAAGATGAGCTGTTTTAATCTGAGAAGATAAGTTACTCCTACTTGAACAGTAAATGCTGTTACAGTGGTTCAGGATTAGTTTACTTACAGTGAGAGGAAAAGGAGTGAAGAGCAGACCTGTTATCTTGTGCCATACAGTGCATTTCTAAATCAGCCATAGCTCAGTGCCTGGGATGTGGGTGTCCCCATCCCTCATTTTGGGAAGTAGATCTTAAAGCAGCAAGGTGAGCAGGCTGCCTGGGTCCGTTGCAGCCTGTGTGCTGCCAAGTGTCTTAGAATCACTGAATCACAGAATCAACCGGGTTGGAAAAGCCCTTCAAGCTCATCCAGTCCAACCTTTACCCCAGCAGTGCCAAGCCCACCACTACCCCCTGGCACTGAGGCCTCGGCTACACGGGGTGTGAACACTTGCAGGGATGGTGACTCCAGCACTGCCCTGGGCAGCCTGTTCCAATGCCTGAGCACCCTCTGGGGAAGGAATTGTTCCTCAGCTCCAGCTAAACCAGCCCTGGGGCAGCTTGAGGCCGTTTCCTCTTGTCCTGTCACTTGTTCCTTGGGAGAAGAGACCAACCTCCTTTCAGGTAGTTGTAGAGCTATAAGGTCCCCCTTGAGCCTTTTCCAGGCTAAACAACCCCACGTGTGTTCTGATAACAGCCCACTAGATGGGGGTAAAAGCCGCCTTTATCTGCTCCAGACAGGATGAGAAGTGCAGATTCCCGGCCTCTCTGCATAGAGAGGGCACTGCTTTAATCCAGAACGATTCCTTTCCTGCACTTGGATTTTAAGAGTCTGTAGGAGGTGGGATCACACCCAGTGCTGTGGGTTGTTTTTCAGGCATCCAGTCCGCCACGTATGGTTTAATTCTCACAGCCTCATCACTGCAAACATCCCCAATGAGAAAAGTCTTCCAGGCACCAGCATCACAGATGATGACCTTACTGTGCACCACAAGTGAGTACCCCAGCTCTGAAGGGTGGGATTTTTGGCACTGGGAAGATCTGCTTTATTAAAGTGGCCCACTAAGCACCCAAGTCATGATGCAGAGCAGTAATAGAGAAGGTATAGCAAAAAGAAGTTTAAAGATAAGGCTTTCAAAAACCATTGATGAATTGGCTCTTTACTTCTGAGCACTTCTTTTTTAGCAGGGGAAAGTAAAGAGCACTGGAGCCAGACAGGGAATGCAGCTCTTTCCTTGCTCGTAATATTAGCTAAAGGAAAACTATCGGTATTTCAGCTCCAGGTTTTGGTATTTGCATCTCAGATGGCTGTTAGCAAGTCTAATGGAGCTACCAGTCTCCAGTGTACTCACCTTCCCCCTTCCTGAATAGGTGAGAACTGTTTCAGCATATGACAGTCTTGTCTCCGCAGTGCTGAAGTGAATGATTCACTGTTTGTTTCCAGGGCTTAGTGGGTCCCTGGAAGGAGGCAGGAGGGAGTTTTCTCTGTTAAAACTGCACAGACAGCCGTAGTGCAGAAGAGATGCTTCTGAAGCATCAGATTTTGATTCTTCATGGCAATCTCTAACTTTGTTTTCCTCTGTTGGAATATATAATTCAGCCATATAAAATGGTGTGTCCTGGTTGTGTTTTGTGCAGGTATCGAGGAATCATTTATGCCTACGAGTTCTCAGCAGACCAGTTGGCTGTAGAAAGTGTCCTTCCAATCTGCCGCTCTAAAGTGACTGGTTACAACTACAACATTGGCCTTGCAGTTCCCTATGATAACATTTAGGTAACTCCCTTGGCTTCTGAGGTCCAGCTGTCTGCCAAGTACGTGGCCAGAGGCAAAAAGGAGATCCACATGGGACAAGAGCCAACAAGAAGGGCTGCAGGCATGTGGAATGGGCTGAGCATCTGCTGAAAACTTGGGGATCTGAACAAGAAGAGAGAGGATCTAGCACTAAAATTTGTTGCTGCCCAAATGTTCAGAGGCCCACTGTGGTGGAGTGAAGGGGAACAGTAAACAAAACTGTTCCTTCTTGCTGCTTGTGGGAACAACGCTGATCCCATCTCGGCAGAGGACATGGTCAGGAAGCGAGAGTGCTGGTGGCAAACTGCTGGGGTAGGGGGGAGGCTGGGAGCACATTGAGGAGTTCATGCCTATCCTGAGAGGAGAAAACAACCACCGAGGACTTGGAAAAAAGCATCCTGCTGAGCCACAGGGTTGAAATCTCTTTCCTTGTAATGAGCTGCTCATTCTGATTTTCCTTGGAGTGCGTTAGAATGTGTCTGGGAACAGGACCATGCCCAAAAGGTGGTTGGGAGAGGGGAGCATGATGTTAAGAGGGGAGGGGAAGGGTGGCTCTGGCCAGGCTGGATGCTGGGACACTCAGCAGGCCACATGCATCAAAATGATTTTAAATTAAATTATTTTTTTAAGTCTCTAAAATTCTGGATTAAAAAATTTCTAATTGTAACAGGTGTTTGTGAGGGTTTTGTTCATAAGACTTTTAGGGTGAACTAACGCCAGTGCACTGGAACAGAGGCTCTCATGGCTCAGGTTGGTTTGTTGCTGGATCATGCCCTTTCACCATGCACCTCCTGCAGAAACTTGGGGTTCCAACACTGTCCTCACTTATGAGCTGGGAATTGCTTACGTCGTTGTAATGAAACTGAAGGGATGAACTGGCTGCAATCCCTCTGCATGGGTAACTATCACTAACACTGTGGAGAAGCATCCAGGCCGAAGGGTAAGATGTGGTACCTCAGGTGGAAATGAGGAGTAAGGCTTTATCTTAAACCCAAGTTGCACTGACATAGGTAGAACCAGTTTGGTGAATAAGAGCTCATATCCTGCGTAGATATGTTTTACTGGTTTAAAACTATTTTATGGTGGTGATTTGCCCTTGTAAACTTACTTGTGCAAGCCCAGAGCCATGTAAATGAAGTTTAAACTGAGGTTAAGTTTTAACTTAGCATCTTTTTGCTGCTTTAATGGAATCCATTTAAAAGAACAGTGCTGGGGTGGAATGTGTCTCAGCCTGCAGGATTGGGGCTGGCTGGATGTCACTGAGGCAAATCCTGGAGAGCTTTGTGCTGCAGCCTCCTGCCTGGAGAGACGTATTTCACACCAATTCATTGTCTTGGGCTTGGGGTGGTTTTCCGTGACCCCTAGGCCAACTTTCACTTGTGGTTTTGGGTTTTAACAGCTTTTTCCTCATGATGGACATACACAAGAAGCTCAAGGGGCAGTCATTCAGTCTGACCAATACTATCTTTATCATAAAGCTTTGGTCTTTTTCTCTCTTTTTCTTCCTCTGCCCTTCTGGGAAGCCAGCTCCCTCCTTTCACTGCTGGCAGAGCAAGAGGTGTCATGGATCTCTGGTTTGGACAAGAGCTGAGCTGAAACCTTGCAAATAAGTAGGAGTTTCTGTAGCATCAATGATGCTGTGGGTTGTTCCAGGCCTGTGGCTTCTGCTGCGGCTGAGCAGAGCACGCTTCTGCCCTCATTGTTCTCTTGCCCACCGAGCCATGACCTGCTGCCCCGTCTCACTGGATACACCCTTGGCTTGTTCCCACTTTGACTCTCTTTATCTTGCCTCATGATCTGAGGACAGCTTTGTTCTTTCTTCAGCTCCCTGCTGCAAGGAGCAGTTTTGTCTTGTGTGTGTGTCGAGCCCTTTTCCTGGCTTCACCTCTGCTGCTGCCTCCTTAACCTTGCTCCTTGTCCATCACAGTCACTGAGCTGCACCTGCATTTACCAAGGTGTTTGCTTGCCTATGCAGAGAAGACCTACAAGTCACCAGTTCACTGGGGACCAAACATCACCCTATCCACATACTGGAAGGCTTATCATCATCTCCAGAGAAGAAGGGAATTCCATGTCCCCACAGCACCATTTTGATGGCTCAGGGTCTGGATGCAGTAGTGGATTGGAGGGTGGTCCTTTTGGTCTGTTTTCGCTCTCTCTGGAATTCATTTAGGAATGTTGTACCACAACAGAAGTTCGTGTATGTGTTTAACTAGCATTCATAATGCAAATGAGGGCACCTAGGCTCTTGGAGAGTATCCATGGTGGGAGTTTCTCAAAGGGAATGTTGTCCTACTTCACTGGGTAGTCATTAATACTGCTCTGGAGTGGGTGCTGGAGAGTAGCAAACGCAGTCGTGACTGTTCCCGTCTTCACCAGGGGTAGGTGACATTTAAATGGAGCCTCTTTCCTAATAACTTTAAGAATGGAATCACCATCTGGCCTCCACTGGAGAGAGATGCCACCTTTGGGTTTCCCATCTGGGATTTGTCAGTGCTACCAGTTTGCGGTAGGTAGGGGCAAAGGTGGACTCTTGTCTCTGCAGACCCCAGTTATATCCCCCAGGCAAAGCTTATTGTTCAAGAATGTTTCCATGTAGCTACACAAGGAAGAGGACTTACTCCAGGGCAATGGTGGAATCACCGTCCCTGGAAGTGTTCAGAAACTGTGTAAATGAGGCCCTTAGTGACATGGGTTAGTAAAGGTTGCACTTGATGATCTTAAAGGTTTTTTCCAACCTGGTTGATTCTATGATTCTAGGAAGGGTTGATCTCTTCTGTGTTGGGTGGTGCCTGGGGCTGATGGCAGGGGTTTGAGGTGAGGACATGATGGACCGACCAGGCAGAGATTAGACTGAATGCGAGGGCTCACACTGTGTGAGAGCATGGAGCAATGTGCCAGGCTGGTGACCATCAGAATCAGAAGGCATTGAAGGAGGAAGTAATTTAAGGTGAAGAGCCTCAAGAATGACTCCTGGTTTCTACTCTTGATGGCAGTGATCCTGAGCAAAAAAAAGACATGTCCATTGTCTTTGTGAGAAGGATCCCTGGATATAAGTTTCTTCCCTGCTATTCTCCAAAGAGAATATTTGATCAAAGGGGGATGTCTCTGTATTGCAGCCTCCAGCTGCTGCCAGGCTGCAGAGCTCTGTCCTCAGTGAGAAGCGATGGGTGGTGCAGAGCAGAACAGTCTCGATGCAGAGGACATGGTAGGACACACTCAGCTGTGTAGGATACACTGTGCTGGAAAACCCAGCTGTCCTGCCCCATGGTTTGGGTCTGAGCCAGCAGCAAAGTCCCCAAGAAAGTGCTTTTTGCCTCTGTTCTGTGTCCTTGAGCACCTCAGCAGGGGGCGAAAGAGGAATTCCAGCATTTTGTGTTCTGCCGTCCCTCTCTTGATGCTGGGGAGTGGTGGGAGGAGGAACAGCGGGTGCTCTTTGTGCAGAGAGGGACCGAAGAGGTCTCCGACTCTTCTCCCCTTCCCTGCCTTTGTACCCCTGTCCAGAGATGAAGGTACCTTTGTCATTCCCTGTCCCCGTTGCTGTCAGAGAGGGGTGAGCAATGAGCCACAGTGGTGCAAAAAATACCTCTTTATGCCCCCTCTTTCAGTGATGTTTGGCTGCTCATTTCCCCCTTCAGTGGATGGTTCTAAAACCTTCAGCTACATGTTGGCCAGTGCTGGTGTCCTCCCAGCACCTACCAGTTGTCACCCCTCTGAGAGTGGGCCTTGCTGCTGCGGGGGCAGATGGGGCAGCAGTGGTTGGAGACCTTGTAAGCAGATGAAGTACCAATGGGTTAAGCAGGAGAAATTAGTGGGGGAGGTGCATGTTCCAGATCAACATTTGTGCCCGTAGCCCATTTGTGGACAGAAATGTGGACTTGGGCTAAATGTGTCTTCATGGAGGGCAGCTGCTGGCTTCATTGGTGGGAGATCCTGTGTTACCTCTGCAGTGGAGGGTGCCACTGGAAGGAAGGGGGAGTTCCTCAACATTTAGCTTAAAAAGATCAGCTGCAACTGACTGCCCAGCTCCACCACTGGTGCTCCTGAGCTGCCCTCCTGCACCTCCCATCTTGCCTGGGCAGGTGTCCCTGTGGTTCCTTAAAGCTCACCCAGTTCCAACCCCCTGCCACGGGCAGGGACACCTTCCACTAGAGCAGGTTGCTCCAAGCCCCTGTGTCCAACCTGGCCCTGA
>NW_009943863.1:57789-58449 GCF_000696875.1 Nestor notabilis
CAGAGCTGGATCAGGGCTGCAGGGGGGGTCTCCCCAGAGCACAGCAGAGGGGCAGGATCCCCTCCCTGAGCTGCTGTTCACGCTCTGGGGGTGCACCCAGCACACGGGGGGGTTCTGGGCTCAAGCACACACTGATGGGTCCTGTTGAGCTATTCAGTCTCTCTGCCTTCCCAAGCTCCACTGTAGCTAAGTCCTGCTCTTCCAGGACCACTTCCATTGCACTCTCTGATACTGCTCAGCCTTTATCAGCCTTCCCTGGGCTTTCCAACCCATGGCAAAGCCTGGGCTTTGCAGGGTTTACAGCAAACATTACCTGTGCCAGCTTTCCCAGTGCTCTGCCAGCTTTTCCTGTGCTTTACAGGATGATTTATCCTCCATCTCACTGGGCTTTGCAGCACCAACATTGCTCTCACTGCCTTGGCTTTCCACTGGGAGTGATGCTTCTGCCCTCCTGGAGGGACCCTTCCTGCTCTTGGCCTTCATCATCAGCCCTTTGCTGGGGTGAGGATCAGGTTCATCTTCAGGTCCCTCCCATTCCATTCTCCCTTTCATCTGCTCCAGGCAGCCCTCCCTCCTGCTCTCAACTTCACCCCATTTCCCACAGAGAAGACAAACACAAGCAAGGGCAAAACAGGCTGCAGGCAGTTTGTTTTGGGTCCT
>NW_009943864.1:0-4147 GCF_000696875.1 Nestor notabilis
ACAACTAATTACAACATGTATTTAGAAACAAGGCTATAAAAAAGGCTACAAAGATGTTCAAACACTATATGACTTTTCACAACTAATTACAACATGTATTTAGAAACAACACTGAGCCTTTTTTCTGCTAGTTTGTAATTAAAAATATGGTTATCAAATAGAATTTGATTTTGCATTAAGCAATTTTTCACCACTTCCTCCATTATTTCTTTACGGACTTCGGAGCTAACTGGCTTTGTTACTACTTCTCAGGTGTCTGTGTTCTTTTCCCTGTTATTTGCCTTGCAATGAGGATCTAGTTTTCCTTGTTTTCTTTTTACTTCTAATGTATTTATAAATGTATTTATAAATGCATTTATAAACTCTATCAATCATTGTCTTGTATATCCTTTGGTAGCTGTAATTCACTACTGTGATAACCTTTCCTATTGCATCCTCACAGATTCTTTTTATTTTATGCTTTTATTCATGATTCTTGATTGACTTAATGTAAATAAATATATACGTACCACATAATTGATACAGTACATCTACCTCCTTTTTTGTTTGTTTGATGCAGTACCATAAAAAATACTAGGTTTTTTTAGCTGGCTGCAATATTATTCTCCCTCATGAATTCTTGTGCCCCTCCTCACTGGCAAAGCACGAGACTGAAAAGTCCCTGATCAGGGTAAGTGCTACTTAGTAACAAGTAAAACATTCAGTGTTATCACCATTGTTCTCAGACTAATTCCAAACCACAACACTGCACCAGCTACTAGGAAAAAAATTAACTGTATCCCAGCTGAAACCAGGACACTAGTTTAAATCACTTAACACGTTTGTTGAAGGTCTTTTGAGCAGATTAATTTGTATTTCAAAACTGAACGAAAAAATTATACTCTAAGGACTGTCAGCCTTTGCTGCTGTCATAATAATCTCTCATTTCTCTCCCACAGGAGCTGACCTCTGCTTTTAATTGCATTCAACACTGTAGCAGTTCCTTAATTCCACCTTTTTAAGGAAATTTCCTTTTATTATATAACTCTCGGGGTGGGGGGTGGAATTCAAAACAACAACAAAACACACACCTCAAATATAACCAAAATACAAACATTTTAGAATTGGACATCAAATTAAGTTGGAAGCATCTGTTCAAGACTGGGTTTTTTTTTGAAAGACATGCTGTCAGCTACTAGACAGAAACGAAACCTTATTACCAACAGTCTTTCACCTTACGCTTCACCTTAGGGCATCCAGGATAGTATGCTCTTGTTCAGCAGAAATGATGGTAAAAGTTTATCCTCCGACATAAAAAACACTGGGGAGAAAAAGTTGTGCAGCAGTGCAATATATCCACATAAAAGATGTCAGAACCAGTGTTATGTGCTTCAAGGATGACAGAATATGTACTATGCGGTAGGTAGGTTTTCTGCTGATTCAAATATACAAGTCCAATACTAGAAGTTTGGGTATAGAAAAGGCTGATGAAGAGATGCGAAGGCTCCAGCAACTTACTTACTAATCTTACACAGAATGATTCAGGAAGTCTAGAAGCAAAGAAAGAAGACTAGGAGTTCAATTAGTCAAGATAGATAAATATCTATATTAATAAGCTTTTTAGTAGAGGGAAGAAAAGTCCAATAACCATTCCCTACTGTCTTGAAAAAGAAACCAGATAAAACTGAAATCAAAAGTAGTATGATCATAATAAAAACACTGATTATGATTAAACATTAGTTAATACCAGGTGAAATTAGATTCCAGATTTGCTGAAGCCTTAAATAATGATTTGGCATCTTCAGGTTTTCTTATCACAAGCCTTAAATGAAGGCAGAATGATTCTATAACATAAACTGATAAGTTCTGAACTTCAGCCCTGAAGGTGTTTTACAGATGCAAAACTACTTGCTACTCCTGATGCATCCCAGCTACGATCATTTCTTCTGTTTATATGAATAATGCAAAAATGATCACATCAAAACAAGTGCAGTATTCTGCTGGAGTAAGCAGAGTGAAAGTGTTCCCTGTTAACTTACCAAGCCGTCTTCCTATTACATTTTTTTCCAGAAACTGCTGAGTCACAGACTCCATTTTTGCATTTGTTTGTTTTTATTACCAATCATGATTTTTAAGCATTAATTAGTAAAATGCCCTAGGTCTGGATTGTGATTTGTCTGGTTTCTACAAAACAGAGTTACGAATAAGCAGTACTGGTCCATCCAAAGAGTGTTAGAAATGTCCATGGAAGCACAAACACTTTTGCTAGTAAATCTCTACCCAAAAGTAATAGTGGAAAAACCTGAGGTTTTCTTTTACCATATAAGGATTCCTGAGAATCACATTTCAACTTGTTTCTGAACACTGGTAAGACTTCAGGAAATGATATGATATATGATATGATAAATCATTCAGCCTGGATAAAGCAAAGCATAGACTACAAGTTCTTTACTCTTAAGTCGCAGAATGAAGATTTTCATCATGAAACTCATGGCTACATGTGTCTATTCTGCCTGAAAAGTTTGAAACAGATTTCTGCACTTCACTTTGAAGTACAACCCAAGAAACAAATTCAGAAAATACCACTAGAACAGGGTATCATGAAAGGTACTTCTATTTCTTCAGAAACACAGAAAGAGTAGTACAAAATAACACAGAAAAGCCTCCACCTCTATTGTTAAACATGTGATTTGATATCTTTTCCCTCTCTTTCAGATCTTCATGTTTCAATAAGCATTTTAAGAGGACCAGATGTAAAGTCAGTTTCAAAGTCCTTTTCAAGTGATGGTTACCAAATGGAATCACACAACAGAACAGCAGAAAAATGTGCCATTAACCTCCTGAGTCACTGCAACAAATTCCCCTCCTAATACTACCATTGAGCCTGACCCTACATATTACAGAATGCACTGTGCTTCTTGGTTTGTTCTGAATGACCTCATGGAAATGCTACAGGTGAAATGCTGAACCACCATGTACATAATCAAACCACAGAGGCAAACACTAAAGGATAGAAATAACTGATTTCTACGGAAAGCTTCTGTTTCTAAAAAAGCCAACTGCTTCATTTCTTTCTCTTCAGAAAAGGGGATGAAAACTATAATGCACAATGCATGGATAATTAAAAGACTCAAACCAGGCAATACTTTCAGCTTTCGTATTCCTTCCATTCCTGGCTTTCTGCTTACCCTGTTCTATTGTTAAGCATTATCTCTCTTATCTTCTACTCCCTGTTTCAGAAGGGGACATGGACTTGGTCACTCCAAAACCGGGCTGCCTCTGCAGTTACATCTATTTTTTTTGCAGTTTAAGCCAATAAAAAATTTAATTGTATCCACTGGCAGTAAACACTCTGTTTTCAGCAGGTTTTTATGACTGCATTTTGTTTGACATACTAATTGAATAATTTTTCCATCTATTTGGCTACAACTGCAACATTCTTCTGAAGGCATCTTTCTTGTTATAAGCAGTATCATTTTTGCCACCACTCTTTAAATTTGGAGTCAATTGTATCAGACTACAAACCATCTATCATCTGGGGCATTTAACATCCTTATTAGAATCATATCACTCACTAACATTGCTTTCCTGAGTCTTTCCTCTGAGCATTAAACAAGATGTAAAAATTTTGGGAAAACAGTAATAATACCTAAAACACTCTCACAACAGTCTTCATTAATAAAAAAGAAACAATTATACTTGTCACTTTTTAATTTGAAGTGATTTTTCAAGAAAACAATTCCTGGGCCTGAAGTCCACCCTCTTCATTTAATCTTAACTTAATGGCACCTGAGTCTTGTCTGTTCTACTTTTTTTCTCCAACACATTATTATTTTCATTGGTACTTGTACTACTGAAGTGTGATTGTCTACCTTTGAATGTCAGGAAGAGGTTTTCCTCTGTATCCTTATAAATAAGCATCATTTGATCAAGTATGTTGACTAAAAATAAATCTAATCTATTCAGACACTGGATAGCTGAATAAATCAAATAACTGCTTTGTTATGAAGATATGATTGAGAAGCTGATGTGTTAATGCATGTGTCTGTTATAGGTTAAACGTCAGCAACAGTATACTTAATGTTTAAATGCCTCCTGAAGGCTAATTTTTATTGTAACTGGCAATCAAAAATTACCGTGTAGATGCCTAACATGAATGAACTGCATC
>NW_009943865.1:0-58550 GCF_000696875.1 Nestor notabilis
TCCAACCCTAACTATTCTGTGATTCTGATTCTGTATTTGTGTTGGACTTGTGATTACAGCTGATAGGACTGCAGATGAAGAAATATCCTATTACTGTGGCAGGTGTTTGTGCTTTGTTGTCATTGCTTCATTTTGAATATATGTATATTATTTTGTGCATTTTGTGTCATTCATTGCTATATTTAGAATACTATATATATTATATACAGTATTATTATTGTATATTTATATGTATTGTTGTATGTTTATATAGCTATAATATACTCATTGACATGTTTATTTTTCTTTGAAACAAATGCTTCCTTTGTCGAGTTTTAAAGGACCCATGAAACATACAAACTTAATTAATGCTCTAGTTACCCTTAAACTTTTGTAGTGCTGATGTAGCTCACAAAGAAAGATGCTTTCCCAGAAGTATTGTGCTGCCCCTCCAAACAACAAAGTTTAGAAGTAAAGTGCTTTTCGAAGAACAGGTGTTAGATTTATACACAGAGTAAGATTAGAGGGTTTCACTGAGGAAGGACTGGGTTGGTATGAGCCTCTTCAGAAACAGGAATTAAAAAGTACTTCCACACAGATTTTGTGTGATTATATAGAATCACTCATGTCATGCCTCAAAATTAGATGACTGGCATAGGCTGCTTTTACTTGCTTAAGTCATTCTCTGCAGCCAGCATGTATTTGGGAGCAACTTCTGTTCTCCTGCCTTTAATTAAATTGAAATAACAAACTTCCAGGGAGCTCAGATTTAAGCAATAGTGCATGTTGACACAAGCAGTTTGACCAAGAATTTGAACAATTTGAAGGTGTGGGGGAGCATGTCAGAGTGACATGTCTTTTGCCATGTTCTCCTGAAGGTCCCTGCTGGGCTGCGGTGTGGTCCACAGCAACTGGGTAGCTTGACATAACGAATTTCTGGCCTTTCTGATGTTTGGGGTTTTTTTCTGTGGTGATGAGGATGGCATTTGGTAGCTGAGCTGACGTGGCTACAGAAACAGTCACTTGATTGAATTTTTCATGCTTTGTGCTCAGCTAAACTTGTTGGAAAGCAGTCCACAGATCTGATCAGCTCATGGAAAACATCAGGAATTCATACATTTAAGTACAGTCCATCTGCAGTTCTTCGAGCTGTGTTTCACATCATTGTGAAGTTTAGTCTGTAGGCACTGAAATGCAGCATATACAATGCAGATGGAGCACTCTTTGGCATAGGTTTAGGCTCTAAACTTCCTGTGTGTTTGTTGACAGAGTTTAGTTATGGATTTTAGCACATGCATAAATGTTTCTATGGAGAGCAGCTTGTCCAAAGCAGTCACAGGAATGCTTTACAGGAGGTTTTGGGATATAAGCTGTGGGAAGGGCTCTTCAACAGATCATTCAGTGATGGACCCACACGGGCAAATAATGTATGCATATGCATTTTATCACTGAAAGTTGTTGGGACTTAAATTGTTACAGTGCTTCAGTTATTTAATTTTGGATCATTGGAACTTGCATACTTTGCTTTACTACCAGCTGATTCCAAATCCATTTTCAGCATGTAATTGGTCCTGGCACAGAAGCATGTTACAGAAATTGTTATCGTTCTTCTCTGCATCAACTGTAGGGGTAGGTTTTCTGTTTCGTGTAAAGGCAAGAGGAGGCCTGTCTCACAGTTGACAAATGGCCTGATTTTATCACCCTTTGAGTATGCCATGTTGCTCTGCTATCTGGCTGCTTTTTGATTGAATTTTATTTTCCAAATGCCACTTGATACAGCTTTCTTTCAAATTGCCCACTAGATTCAGCAATTTTCTTGAATGGTAAAGGTTTTGACTGCATCTGGCTTGTAGTAAACATGGCAGTGCACATCTGCCCTATGCTGTGTTTCCTTGGTCCCTGGGCACAAACAACACAAAACAGTTGTGGAGCATTGAGTGAGCACACTGCTTCCAGCACCCTGTTTTGAGGAAAATAAAATTGCAGGCACATTTTAGGGAAACAACAAAACTTGTTCTAGCTCATCCGTTCTCTGAAACAGATAGCTTCTTGTCACTATTTATCACGGTTGTTTATTTAGTGTCAGGTATAATTCAGATGATTGAAAGCATGGCAAAGTATATTAACTGACTGTTTCACTTGTAAATATTTTGGGAACTGCCACCTCCATATGTGAGATCATACACTCTTTTTACCCTATATTTCAAAATGGAACCATTTGGCATATTTAAACTGTGGGTCAAAACCTGAATTAATGAAGACACTGACTAGTCAGTCTTTCTTCCTAATGAGCATTCGCTACAACAGAAGCAGAGCTGCAGATTACAGGGCACTTGCTCTGGCTACTCATTAAGTATGTTTCAGCATGAACTTCTTATGGTTTGGCACATGGACAGATCAAATTCAAATTTTTGCCATGTCCAGAATAATACTGTAACTATTTTGATAGACAAGTAAGCTGCGAGTTTCATATATCCACAGCAAACGCTAATTTGGGCATGACAAAAGGGCATCTGCTCTTCTTACTGCCAAGAAATAATTGCAGAAGTGACTGCATTTGACAGTAGTAGATGATTTTCACTTTAGTTACCTTGAATTATGAATAAAGTATTTACTAGATATCTAACATCGTTCTACCCCTCAGAGCAGTTTTAGGGAAGTAACATGTGCAGCAGCTATAGCCCAATATTGCCTTTCTTGTTTGCTCTCAGGAGTTCAGTGCAGTCTGTGAAGACTGTCTCTTTAAGTGCTCTGGAAAGCAGAGAACAGATTGCTTTGTATGTATGTCCATTAGGATTGTAACTTTTAGGGATTTTCACTACACCAGCAGAATTTTGTGATATGGACCTGATTTCAGTTTGATCTTTAGGTTGTTATATTCTGGCTGTTGAATAGTACAAAGATCAAACTAATTTTAGAGTGAAATATTGCATTTGAGAAAACTACGATAAAGTTGTTTCGTGTTTGTCATAGCCTTCATCTGAAGCATACCGTTCCTTAAAAGACTGAGGCTTGTGAATTCACATTGGAGTTTGCAAATGTTATCTAAGAATCAAAAATATATTTCAAAATTGTTTCCTCACTTCTAGCATAACTATTTTGGAAACAAAAGTGGTGTTGGGATTATGTAAATAAGAAATTCTACATAAGCAAAATAATTATATAGGCTTTCCTCATATTTATTCACTGTAGATATGTACCAACTAAGGATGTGTTTCACTTTGGTGTTGGCTGTCTCCATAGTAGCAATGTTATATATTTTGAGGGTAGATAAATGCAATGTTTTGAGTTCACAGAGTGCATTTTAGACTTGCTTATGGTGTTGGGAACTCTATGAGCTTCAGTTACATATATATTCCTTTTGTTTTATGGAATCTAGCAGAATGATGTTATGGTCTCTGTTGTATTGTCAGCAGTTCCTTGCAGAATGCAAGAATTTTACATTCACTAAAGTTACTGGATCAAGAAATCATCTCTTCTTGGAGACTCTGCATCCAACTCCTTATTTAAATTATGTCTTTATACGAAATGCTTGTACACCAGTCATGCTCAGCAGTGAACAGACCCCACTGGTCTTTAATGAAGTCTTACATAGTATTAAAACAATTATTAGTTATTTGTGTTTGTGTATTTTTCAAAACAATATATCTTAAGGAACAGAATTTTGGTAGTTGTGAGAAGTTTTTTAGAGAACATTCTGAGGGAAGCTTATAATTTGTCCAATGAAATGGGGAAAGTTCCTGTGTCTGGTCATTACGTTGGGTGTCCAGAAGTGGAGAAACTGCTGCGGGACATTTTTTGCCCTTTTTATTTTTTTGTGACCAGATGTGATACCTTTCACTGTATCTGTTTGATAAAAGCTTCTGATATCGGTATTTTTTTGTATTAACGTTTTATGTCAGCAACTTTTACAAAACTAAAGAGATTCTATATATGAGAAACTATACTGTCACTTCTGTGATGCTCTACATCCTTCCTAGTCCTCACTTTATTCACATGTGAGTACTTGCACAGTTACGCTAAGCCTGTATTCTTCCAGCTACCATTTTGACTTATCTAAAATAAGGCAAGACATTTGTGCAAGGAATAAAAAGATCATAAGGCATTCTGTCAGTTTTATTGGTTTCTCCCATGAGTTTTACTGCTCTCCAGACCTTAGAAGTCCTTATTTATCCCAGAAACCTTGGAATTTACAGACTGACTTTGCTAAAGCACTGCTGAACTTTAGAATCCTCATAAGGATGCTGGAAATCTTCAGAAAAGCCTTCTATGATATCAGCAAATATCTCCCATGAGAAACCTTCTAGCATGCTGGAAAGTGTTGAACAGTGATAAAAGAATGTGTGATTCTCATTTAGAAGTCTCGCTTGGAAAACATGAAGTCTGTGAAACTTTTTTATTTGTCCTGGTGTGACACATGTTATTGATACATTTTCAGATTCAGCCAGAAAATGTATGATTTTTGAAGGTTATTTTTAATATTTTGATGACAAATTCAATCATTAATGGTTTTAAACTAAGAGACTGTAGGCTCAAATATAAGGAAGAATTTTTTTTATGATGAGGCACAGGAAGAGTTTGCCCAGAGAAGTTGTGGCTGCCCCATTCGTGGAAGTGGTCAAGGCCAGGTTGGATGGACCTGTGATCTTTAATACTGTGCTCTTTGTTGTAGTAAATCCTTTTTCTTAGAAAAAAGAAGGGACTGAACTAACTTTTGTCTTCCCTATTGTAGTTTGGGGCAATGCTCAGCCCGAAGATATCCTTCTGCATAAGACATTTTTCTTAGAACAGTCTTTCCAGCCATGTTTTGTAGCTACTTTGGATCTTATGCTCTAGTCTTCTGGTCTTCTCAGTACTTTCTCATACACTGGTTCAGTGCTGCCTTGACTTTAGCAATTGATACTAATCTGCTGGACTTGCTGGCTTATTTACTATTTTGTTTTGATGGTGCTGTTGTGCTAGAGCAAGAAATGGTAGATGATAAATAAAAGACAGCTGTTAAAACCTGTTTCAAGAATGTTTAATTGATATGATGGAGGAAGAGATGACAGGTTATTTTGTCTTGTCTCCAGTTGTAAATCAAGTTGAGAAAGGCAGATGTATGTAAAAAGCCAGAGTGAGAAGTGGAAAATATTTCACACTTAATTAAGCTTTTAATCAGTTATTATTTCTGTGTCTATGAATGACAGCATTGTTGACAACAACTTTATATATATGTGACACTAACGTTTGAAAACAGAAGCCTGTAGTCTTATAAAAAATGGGATAAATGAAAGACAAATTTGCTTATGAATATATTACATATTTTTAAATTTAATGGAAATAAAAATGGATATGTTAAATATTTTTAAATGTAATGGAAAAACACTGAGTACGTTCCCTTTTGCCACAGTTTCTTATGTGGTTTTGGTTCATAACCTTCTATAATTATTTTAATTTTAAAATCTCTCAATTTCATATGTTACTGCCTCACCCTCTAGGTTCTGTTTGATATTTTTATTTTTTTTTTTTTTTTAATTTTATTATAATTTCGTCCGCAACCATGGCCTAAACAGCTTCTGGCTCACTTGAGGGAATTGAGGAGAGAGAAGAACTGGAAAGAAGAGGGGAATTGAGGGGAAAATAACTGAGCCTGAAAAATGCTGCAAAATAGGAATTAGCAACTAATTTACCATCAGGGGCCATTGCAGAGCATGTTTCAACCAGAAACTTCTAGTTTTCTAAGAGAAATAGCTAATTCTGAACATCTCAAGTAAGTATATAGAGCTATAGTGCCTTCCAAGTCACTTTTAAATAAAATAAGGTAGAAACCGCATTTGGCTGAGGGTGATAAGGAGAGTGCAACAGTGAACAGAACACTATAATAAAACAGCATTTCAAAAGGAAGCTGAATGTCAACTTAACCTCTAAGTAAAAAAATTACTATACCTAACAAAAGAGTTAACAAAGACTTCAACTTAAATTGAGGCGACACTGCAGGGAAAATTAATTCACTTTATGATTTCATTTTGGTCCACCTCCTGTTATTTTCCAAAGTGAAGGCATTGAACAAGGAGGTAAATGGAGCTGAGAGAATGGTAGGTGAGGAACCCTTAATTGATGACATTTTCTTGTAAGAATTTTGTCATTAATTACATTGGGAGAATACAAAGGCTTCAAAATCCTGTTTTCTGGATGATGAATTTCTTTGTTTCTATTTTGTTGGAACAATAATTTAGCTTTCCACATATTGTAAGACTTAAAGGCTTGTGTATATTCGTGTGAAATAATGCAGTTCCTCAGCTTTATTCTCCATGTCCGTAAAGCAAAAACTCTTTAATTTAAATGACATGTTTCTAAGTGTTCATTCTATTTCAGCTTTTTCAAATGCGTTTTTCTACATCTTATTTTTTCCATTCTCAGCAGCATAATTCTAAAGGACCCCATAACTTTAAAAATAAGATTAGAAAGTGCATAATTTTTTAAAATGCCTATTAGGTTATATTTGTTGTAGAGGTAAATGACACTTAAAACTAATTTTAGGTCAGAAGGACATGGGTAATGACAACTTCAGAAAGAAATGAAGAAACGTGCTTCATGCCACACTGATCATTTAACAGCAGTCTTAATACTGGAAGTTAAGTGGCGAGGTTAGGACTCTTCCTCCCAGCTTCTACTCTTGGCACTGCAGAGTTGCTTTCTAAAACCCATAGATTTCTAAAACCCATTATTTTTCCAAATCCTAAGTGACAGACTCTTCCCTTTGTTTTGGGGAAACTCATTCCAAAGTTCGATACGTGCTGTGAGGTATTCAGAGCAATAACTAACTATGATCCATTTTACATAGCTTTCTTTTTGCTTTGAACTTTGTTAAGTATAATTATGTTTCTCTAAGTTTTAGCTGTCTGGATGACTTTTTACATTAAAAATAGAAAAGGAAAATAAAAGCCACACTTTCTCTTTAGATGCTTTCCCTAAAACAGAATTTCAGATATAGTTTCTATTCCCAGATTTTAGTCTTTTCTTCTCTGGGATTATATTGATAGTGCAGGAGACCAAAGCCCAAGTGATTCCCTTGAGTGTAGAATTATTAAAAGTAAAAAAAAATACCTGCACAATTGAACCAGGGATCTGTTCTGGTCTGTGTAGGTCACAGAGACACTGTCGTTGAGGTAGTAACCCAAGAACAGAGCATACTGCTTCTGCTACATTGCCATTAAACAATATTAGATCACCTTAAGCCTCTCTGCAGGGATGTCTTTCGGCATGTCATGAATTTCTTTCTGTATTAGGAAATGTTCAGAAATTATTGTTATGCTATTGAGCAGTTTCTCCTGGTATTTCAGTTCAACAGGTTAATAGTATAATTTCCTAACTAAAGATATTTCTGCATAATTACCATTTATAATGTCCTCATTTATTTGTCAACTGTACAAACTATTGTTAATTTTCCTAAAAACTTTAGACTTAAATGACATGACCAGGGAGAGGCCTTTGCCAGCATAGGCTAAATCCCATTGTCGTAATCCATCACTCCCACTGTTGGCAGAGGCAGTATTTACATCAGAGTGTGATCAGTGCAAGTGTGTTTTGTGCAAAGAGCGTATGCTTACCTTTACTATAAAAAAAGCAAGAAGGCTTTTTCAGCCTCTTTTGCCAGTCCCCCATACAGAAACACAGAATTGGAGAACCCTAATACGATAACAACCAATATTTTTTCTGCAGCCATAATATGACAGTGCAACTTACAGAAATTTTGTGACTCTTTGTAGTCTCTTTTGGTGTCTTCAGTCAGACTGGTAAGAAAAAGAAGTGTTCAGAAGCAGCTGAACCTTTCTTATTATGACCATTTGAGAGCCCATGAAATAAAAAATATTCATACAAACCTATCAAGGGTATTCTAATGTAATAGTTTAAGAAATTTGGACGTTTTTATTTACTGACATCTCCAGAGCTAGGAAGGCAGGGGTGCTGCACTATGTTGAATTTATATCTTACTGCTGCTTTTTTTTGTCTTTGAAAATGTGGTAAGTTGAATTTTTTGTTTGTTTAGGTAATTTTTGTAGACCAAGTCTTAATGAACCAAGGCAGTATGAACAACTCCTACCTGAAATGGCTGAGTGTTGATGCAGTAAAAACATCGCTTCCTTCCATAGCAAAAGTATCTAAAGGAACTGTTTAAAAGAGTTTGGAAGCTTGATGGCTTTTTAGGTTGCTGACCATATAGTATTAAAAAGAACAGAAAAAGCTAGATAAAACAAAAGCATGATAGAGAAAACTATAAAGGCAAAACAATGAACAGATGGGGAGAGAAAGACTTATATTATTTAGTATGGAACAAAAAAATCCCAAGGCTATTGCTGACCTAGACTGGAAAGCTCATGGTGCAGCTGCACCCAAATGCAGCTATGTTGTCTCTGGTCCTGTGGAAATGTGGAAAGAATAACTGCTATGAGGGTACATGAACCAGGAGTGTCAATGAGATGATGGAGAATGAGACTGGATTTCTTGGAATTAGTGGGTAACTGAGATTAGACTGCAGTTTACTACACTAGCATGCTCATCAAGAGAGTGCAGTGCAAGTGGTTTCAAAGAGATTTCCTATACCCTTTTTCCTATACTCTCTAAAAGATTCAGTTTTGAGCTAAAATAATTTCTTCTTGGTCGGTGACTGTTGCATGCTTTTACAGCGCAAAATTTCCTTCGCTCTTTTTGGTGTGAAATCCTGTTATTTGTATTTTTTGTCAAGTAAATAATTAGCAGCTCCAATTGAAGATTTGTAGTAGAATACTGAAAAGAATATTTTGTGTTTGCATGCTCCCACGAGTGCCATGTATGCTGATAAAGTAGAAATGAGGATTAATATTCTGCAATGGCCACAATTATTGTGTGGGCTGGGCTGGGAATAGGGTATATCACTACATATCTTTGTAGGTTTTGAGACCATTTGCAATAGCTTGTTACATATAGAGGAAAATATAGCAGCTCTTGAATGTTAGAAGCTCAGAGAAAAAGGTTTCATGCTAGCAGAGATATAAAGACTCAAAATTAATATTGTAGGAAGAACTGTACTGAAGGAGAGTCTACTGTTGTCAATATGAGTCACTGTGCAAGATAAATACTTTGGAAATTAGCTGATGTTCACACTCCTTTCTTGTTACTTCAAAGCAGGAATTGTGGATGTGTGTGTTTTTAGATTTCATGGTGGAAATTCGTTAATAGTGGTAAGTAGTTGACAACCATGTTGCTCATTTGTGTTATTTAGTGTAAGAAATAGAAATAACTTTAAAGGATTTGACAACTAGTGTGCTTTACTAGGAAATATCAGTTACCAAATGAGAACAATGAATTTTAACAAGGACTTTTTAAAAATTCTAAAATAAGACATAGATTTATCACATATAGCTTTATGTTAGAGGATGATATGCCTGGACAACTCTCCCAGCACCAATTAAATTGGTGTGCACTTTTAAGAAGATCAGAGTCACTTATTTTTACATATACTAACAAATTTTGTCAGATACAAACTGCTAAAGAAACTTCGCTGTCTTCCAGGAAAGGAAAAAAAGATTGATAGCTGACATCCTGGAAGTACAATTTGAATCCTCCTTCATTAATAGCAACACATTAGCTTACGGGCAAAGAGAATAGCTTCACTTATATTGACCCATTACACCAATGTGGGACTAACCCTGTCTTTTGGGGACTCTCTTAGTGGTTCTCAGAAGCACCTTTCTTCTGCCCTTTCCTTGATGGCCATTTCTGATTAAAACCTCTCTTAATCGTGTCACATACTTTCATGCTGCTGAACATGAAAAATCCCATTTCTTTTTTTCTGGTTATGTATATTTCTAGCCTTTTGGGGAGCCCAGCCAGATATCCCAGTGAATTGCTATAGGCACTATTTAAAATCCGGAGTATTTCCTTAATTTTTAAGGGTAAGAAATTTATGGGGAGGGAGAGGGAAGGAACAGGTTTTCGCTATTTCTTTATCTCTGGAAGTAGCTGCCTGTGGTTAATAGAAGCTGAGTTTATTTACATAGATACTTTTTCCTCCTGTTATGCAAAAGTGCTACAATATATGTTAACAAAAATACTATTATATTTAGATGTATTTAAATGAAAAAACATCTGGAAAATCTTAAAATATTTACTATAATTCTATAATACTAAACTGTAGAAGTTTGTTATTAAAATAAGATTACAGCATATAGGTATCACTTGCGATCTCACTAGTTTATAATTTCTCTATAACTTGTTAAACCTTATGTAGATTTTCTGTTAATTGTCTTTTGGGTGTTCCAAATATAGATACTTTCTATTTTCTGACATTAACAGAGTTTTAAAAGATGTTTAAAGTAATTAGAGGTACATCTGGCCTTTACTTGATAACATTTAAAACAATTATTTTAAATTCCTGAATACAGTAAAGATTTTTCCAGCAGACGTGTAATATGATTAATACTCACCTTTCCCCAACCCCTACTCACCCTGCCAATGCACAAGTAGAATCAAATTCCTGAAAGAGTCAGTGTGCCAAATTTCTTGTTCAGGGCAATATCTATAAATGCCTAAACATTGATTTAAAAATTAATGTATGAATCTGTCAGCTTGTAGTTATGAACACTGTGCTAGTGCATTTTTTTGACTTAAAAATGAGATAAACTGTCATTTTTCTTTTCTTCCCTTTTCTATTTCTGAAATAAAAACATGCTGTAGTCAAATTTGAGGTCAGAAATTGGTGAAAAAAGAGGTGGATGGAGTAGCCGTATAGGTATGGTCTCTCTGATAAATTCAGTTTTGTCAGTCACACCAAAAGAACCCTGGTTCTTTCATGTCCTCTATACAAAAGTGATTTACTTTGTAAATTGGAATTAGTAAGTTTCCACAGCCCTAGAATGGTTTTTACCCTATGAGTCATTGCTTTTCAGTTGTAGCTGAAAAACATCCCCTCTAGATCTGTAACACTTTACAAGGTTGTAAGAATATGAACCTCCCCACTACCACAAATCACTCTCTGTAAGGACTTCTGATGTTCTTAGAGTGCTACAGGAATTTGAAGTGCTCATTTCAGATGTCAGCCCAGTCTGTATATTTGAATTGATAATCACTCCCCAAGCTTAATGGTATTTTAAGCCCATCTTTATTTGAATGATTTAGAATTGTTTCCTTGTTTATTTGTAAACTTACATGTGTGTGGCATGATTTCAGTTCTTGAAATGCTCTAAACACCTTCCCACAGTTGAAATTTTTTGGATGAGTTTTATGGTGCAGATGAATATGTGTTAAGAATTTTTTGGCAGTGGCTGACCTAGGAAATACAGCAGGAGTTTCCCTCAGTACTGCCATAGCCGCCTTCTCATTTTCACATTTTGAACCATTTTATATTTGATTCTTTCCTATGATTTATTAGATTTCCTTTAACACAAAAATAGCTTTTGTGGCTATTAAGTTATGCCGATTGAGGAAAGTTTTCACTCGTGTCTACAAAGTTTCAACCATATGCATAGCTCCTGGACACCAGCTTTACCATTTGCTATTGAAATACAAGTTTACCACAGGAGAAACGTTAGAATGCTTTGAAAATAATCTTAGTCTTTGCTTTGATAGGAACTGTGGGTGTCAGGAAGTGATTGGTAACCATCACTTTTGGTTTGATGAGTGTCAGTTATGCATTCAGGTACTCCAAATACTCCTGTTCCTCTTTATGAAAGGATTTGCAGAGATGGGAGGTACCAGTGCACATATGTTTTGGGGAGGAAGCAGCACACTGTGGCTTACTTTGTTATAATTCAGCAACACAGAGGGGGAGTCTGCCTTTCTAACTTATGTTCTGTATATCCTAAATTATGTCCGTTCATTGATTTATTCTTTGTGCAACATCATCAATCAAAAAAAAGTGTTGAGTATTGTCCCTGTTTAAAACCCATCAAATGACCCTTCTGATATTTCATTTTTGTCGTTCAAAAACTTGATGACTGACTTTTACTATTAAAAATATTGTGAAATTAAGTTACTTAAAATAGTGCAAGCAAAACCTCATGAACCAACAAAAATCTACCATGATTGAAGTTTATCTGAATTAGTATTTCTGCTTATCTTCCAAATGAGCTGTCAAAATAGAAATAAATCTATGTAGATTGTTAAACATAAATTGCATTTATGTTTTTGCTTTATCTAGTTATGCTAAAAATGTAAGAGAATTTGAAATTTTCTAAGCTTCGATATTGTTCCACAAAATGCAGCAAGCTGATAACTAATCTGTTTCATTGTTCATTCTGGGTTAATAAAAAAATGTAATTATGACTTTTAATTAGAGCAGAAAATGTGTCTGCTACTAGCTCATAAAAAATTGCTTTTTTCTGCCTTGTCACCACAGGTTATGAAAGACAGAGCTTTCAAAGTGACAGCAAAGAGACAATCTAGCCCCAAATTACTCATAATGGAACTTAATATTTGAAACTACATCTAAATACATTGGAAGCTGAAAGCTGTGAATTTATATTCTAATTTAATTTTAAAGCATGAAATTTAGTAGTACCTAGAAAAACACTTTTTTTTTTTCTTTTCAAGCTGTTTCATAGTCCTGATTCTAAATTCCATGCTACTTCAAAAACTTGTTGAAGACAAGTCAACAAGGCTTATACACATCTAACAAACCAAGTTTAGCAGTAGGGAACCTGATAAGCTTCAGGAAAAATAGAAAAATTTATTTCATAATACCCAGAGTTTGAGTAGATGGGTATAATAAATATTTACACACACACATATATATGTAAAATAGATCTAGAGAAAGTGTTAATAATTTTAAGAAGCAAAATTCCCATTTGGATTTGTCTATTCTATCTATTTTAAAATAGCCCATAAGGCAAAGGGAATGTAAATCAGAAATGGGTGATTAGAATAAATTGACAGGGGAAACCAAATGGTACAGAAAGAAATCTGTGGCTGTCATAGTGTAATAAGAACCTAAGATTTATTATGAAAAAATTCTGGCAGTGCATTTTACTCATTATGAGAATAACAACTACCATTTATGTGTAACTATTGCTATTCTGTATCTTGGAACATCCTTTTCATTCCTGTAGTACTTCAAAACCATGCTGATCAAACCTGCAAATGAGTATTAAGAACAGTAATTTTGATTGGGATATATTGAAGAGTTTCGGAAGAGATGCACTAGGATCTCTCTAGGTCATTAGTGATGATCTTCAGTAAATCTGGAGGCATCAGCAATGACATTTTCTTGGTATTGTGCAGTTAGAATGACCCAGGTGATTTTAACATTGCCAGCCCTGCAAAGCTCATTGAGGAAAAGGGTGAAAATACTAACTAATAAACTAGAAACATACGAATAAAAGATGTTTCTGTTGGATTTTTTGACAAATAAAATGACTTCTTATTCTTTCTCCTGCAATAATATACTTTGAGTGAAATTAATAATTATCCTACAGTGCATTGAGTTGAGCTGGTGTATTTTTAAAATGCCACTTAGCTTTGGTTTGAGTATTATTAAACTTGAAAAATCAGAATATGCAAAATGACCACCCAATCACTAAAAGAAATAAAACCTGATTAATTCATTAGTGTTCATTAGATAAGAGAGGATGTTTCTAGTAAGGTTCCTACAATATGATTTCAAGAATGATTTTTTACAATTTTGCTCAATGACCTGGAAATATCAAAGAATTATTACTGTAATTGTGCAGATGATTTGAGTGAAAAATAATGAAGGGAAGAGTTTTCATTTACAGCTCTTGCTAATCTGGGCATAAGCAAACAACACATAGCTCAGATGGCCAGGAAGGTACAGAGGTTTCATGCACCACAAAGTGGTGGGATAGTGATACCAGAAAGAGGGGAATCCCAACTTTTCAATCTAAAAGATGCTGCTACTGTGAAAATCTTCTCAGAAATCTTACATTCTTCTTAATGTCAAACATTAAGCTTCTAATTTGCAAGGTATTGTGTTTCCGTAATTTGAAAAGCACTGTCCAAAAGCAGTTTTTTGTAATATCTTTCTGCTGTTATGTTTGATAATTTTTGCTTTTGATATATCAGAGTACTTTTGCAGGTAAGCTCTCATATACTTGGTTGAAATCCATTATCTTGTGGATTTAAAATGTAGCAGTATGGTATTATTTGGAAACTAAAGAGTAAGTGCTTTGCTGTCACAGATTACTTGAAAGCTAACTTCCAAAAAAGCAAAGCCATTGATAGCAGTCATTCCAAGGTTGCTTCAACAATTTCAATTATTACTAAGTGCCAGGTAACTGAAATAAAGTGTTGATTCAGATTTTATCCTCAGTGTATAAATCTTGTCCATGCTTGTTGTATCTCAGTACCTGGTCTAATTATTTCCGTAAGTGTTTAAGAAATCCATTATAACACTAATTAGCACGTTAGTCATTAATTAGCCTTTAGATAGTAAAATATTTGTCTAAAAGTGTAGAGATTCCACTGGGAACTAACCAAATTTCATATTTATGAATAGACTTCTGTCTTGTCCTCTGAGATGATTGTAAAACTGTCACGGATTTTGGAGAGTGTTCCAATAATGTCCAGGTGCAGCAGGCTTCTGAGCACTTACCATTCCCGATTCATAGAAAAGGAAGAAAACTATGTGAGTCCTCTGGGGAAACAAAAGAAAGTGATTTTCAAGGCCTTGGAACATACAGGCCACTGCTATCATGGTGCTTAAATATAGAGTGAGTTTCTGCATCTGTAAGACCTATTTGAAGTGTCTAGAATTTAGTTTTGGATGTATTTACTATATTTGATAACGATGAAAATTATATGATGGAGTCTTTATGTCTCTTTTGAGAAGCTGCTTTTTAGTTATGATGGTGTTCACTTGAAGGAGAAGCATGCCCAGTAAATCAGTAACATAGCTGGGATGATTACCTAGACTATCAGTGATTTTAAGGGTATGGCTACTGGTGGTGGTTGTTGTTATTTTGTCGGATGCTCAAACAAAATGCTTTCTTATTCTTTCTCTTGCAATAATATACTTCTAGTCAAATTAATAATCAAACATAGTACACTGAATCCTGGTTTATTTAGAAAGCCACTATGTTAAAAATGAAATATCCCAAAACAGCTGGCAGGAGCTGCACTCGACTATCAGAGGGGTGCCTTAGCCATACCCTGTACACAGGGTGGATGGCCAAACTCCCATGGTTAAGCTGCAAGCCAGATGAAGATTCACATGAGAGGTATAGCCATTCATGTCTGTAAACTAGCTGGAACTGTAAATGTTTTTGTTGCTCTTTGTGTCAGCCCCTCTGGGACATACCTTCTGAAAGTTCCCAGGTGATGGAGTGGGTGCCCCTCTGCTGTATAACTTTAAACTTTGGCATGGGAGAAAGATAAACCCCCAAACTCACTCACATGATGTCTCAAAGGAAACGCTTACAGCTAGGTGAAACAGATTTGCCTGCAATGTTTAGTGTCAAATTTCCCAGATGAAGAGGAAGTCAAAGCTGAGAGATTAGGACATGCTGGTTAGAGGGTAAAATTGCAGTTTAGCTTTGCTGCTATTTTTAAAACTTGTCATATTTCTCTTCTCTCAGGTGAGCTGAACCCTGATTTATTGTGAAATGTGGATGCACTAAAGCTTTGTGCATAAATTGGGCAGCATAATGCCACAAAAGGAACTTGCAAAAAGGTTATTAAAGAAATGTCTTAGCCTAATTTCCTACTGGGTCCTGACTAAAGCAAGAAACATAAGGTTTTTGCAAATGTATCCATGATGCAATTCATGGGAGGTATGCCACAGACGGAAAGTGGTGTTCTCTTTAAAACAACGATATTTTATTAACTACACGCACTTGCAGTTCTGTCACAAATAGCACTAAGGTAATTTTGACTTCCCAACACCCTTGCACTCAATATCTTTCTTCCCTGCCTTCCTATACATTCTTTCCTTCCCTTGAATTTCCACTCCATGCATGCCTTCAGCTTGTTCTTCAAGCAGTAGACTCATCCCATAGCATTTCTAACCCTCAGTCTGTATTTTACTTCTCTACCTGCTCTCTTTCTTTCCAAAATGCTTCCAGAATTTGCCTTAAAACCTTCCACTTGTCATTGTAAAAGCTGAATTTTCTTTGCTGCTTCAAAAGCAGTTAGACAGCTGCTTTAAAAAAAAAAAAAAAAAAGCATTGTCCATAGATATTGTAAATACTTTATACATTTAAGTTTTGATTAGTTTTAACACTTGTATGTGTCTAATCACTAGTTAAGGTTTTTTGTTTGGCTGTGATTAGAAATTGGTCTGTCAAAAGCAATAAAACCTAAGGGTGTCTGTCAGTTGTCAAAATGCCATTGCACAAGTTTTTGTGTAACTGGTAGTCCTGTCATAAAGAATTTACAGAATCAAGTATAAATTTTTTTAATATCAGATCTGATTCCATGTATAAATTCTTTTAGATTGCATTTCAAGACTACTTCTTCATGTATGACTGGAATGTTGAGTGCTGGTAAATTACCAACCCTGCACACATCTGTCAGTCTCTAAGTTTTATTTTTACATGTATCTGCATGTGCTTTTTGTTACTGATTTAAAGAAAAGATGCATTCCATAAAATGGTAAGAACAGTGAATTTGTTTCATCAGATTTTTGTGTTTTCACTTAAAACCTCAGGGAAAGAAAAGGGAAGTTGTATTTCTGAAAATTGGAATAAGCTTTGTTTGAGATGGATCAAATTTTACAGGACTAACTTTTCAATGGAGTTGCATGTGATATAAACTTTGAGGTAAGAATCATAATGCCTGAAATGATGGTTAATACACATGGACATAGTATACTGTAGGACCAGATTTATGTCTCTTTCGCATTTTTATCTACCTGTAACAAAAGCTGGTGTGTGGTTCACAGCAAGTTGTCATTATTAAAGCCAGAACTATATTGCTGCTTAAAAGACTAGCATATACTTCCCCAATGTAATTTACTATCCCTATTCATTAAATATCACCAAGCAGACCTGAAATTGCAGCAGAAAAATGTTTGGTACTGATAGGTTATTCTTAGTCAGTCCCGAATAACAATAATGACCTGTGGAATAGGGAACTCATGAAAAATGTTCTTCTGTAAGTTAGCATGGTTCTGATTAGAGGCAGAAACTCCTAATATTGTAGGATCAGATGCAGAATATATCTCACAATGCAACCAATAATGCTTTTTTCTTTTTTTTTTTTTTGAGTTCAAGTGCTTGAAAGCCTAGGTTCAAAACGGAAAAAAACAAAAGTTGTTTATATATACTCTTGAGGTCTAATTAGGCTTAGTATTTCACATGCACGTGTACATTATCAAACTGGATATTGTAATGTTTATGGAAATTGACACTTAACTTTGAATTGCTTCTATTTGCATATGCAGATTAGCAAAGCAATTCAGTGCGAACGGATTTTAGAGACCTGCCAACAGTTGTTTATGGAGAAAAGCAAGGAAACCTGGAAACAAATCTTTGAGAATTAATGGCTTTGTTTGACTGAAAACATTTGAAATGTTCATGACCCGGGAATGTTTCAGGTTCCTACTGTGCAACAGCTGTAAATACAGGCCAAGACTGACATTTCGTTGTGCCCATGATCTGCTTCATGGACAATATACACCTGTAAAATCAAGCTGGTTTCTAGTACCCATGTGTCCTTCCTAAAACAAGCCACCAGTCCTGTGCTGGCAGTATTTTTTGGTGTATACACAAAGCACACAATCCCTTGAAACAAACCAGTGCAGAAAAGGAAGAGGCAGAGCTTAGAGAGGCACAACGTGTGGTAGGTAGTAAGACATTAAATGTTTTCAGGCTCCTAGTACAAGATGGGAAACAAGAGCGTTTCATCTAGCCAATTGTTTTATGTTCGGTTTTGTGAAAGCAATCTCACATTCACGTTTTTCATGAACTGCAATACCACGACATAAATCAAGGTTTGACAGAGCGTTGTGGATATTGCTCAGTCTCTGTTCTCTTTGTTAGAGAAGTTAATGAGAATAAGCTGTTCTAATTTGTGTCAGTGTATTCCACTGTTAATGTTCTCTTCATAACAAAAGAAGAACAAAAGACATAGAAGAGTCAGGAATGATCGAGTGCATAAATTTGAGGGATGTTACAAAGAGATCATTCTGTAAGAGAGCCATCAAAATCTTCTAATTGAGATTGTTATAAATATATCAAAATCAGATGTTGAAGACAAAACAGTGCTTATTTTCTTGTCAGTATCTCAGGTGTGTGCAAAATACACAGTTTCAGGAGGAAGGGCAGAGATATATCGCCACTGAGCACTTCAGTTACCTTCACAGATGATAGGGTGGGCTCTGAAATTTGCTTTGGGGAGGCGGGACTCCCTATGCACTGAGAAACCTGACTGTTGTGTCTTTGGATGCAGAACCCCTGGCATTTGTACGTCATGGTCCTATTACTCTTTCCTACAAGAATACAGTGTAAAATATCTTTTGTGTCAGTTAACAGTGGTTCAGTTTTCAAGGTTACAAGAAGTGGGTCCAGGGTTCTGTGGGACCCCCACAGGCTTGCTGCTATGCATTATAAAGTGTCTCTCATGCATGCCTCTTAGCGCTTGACACTTCTTTTAGACACAAAACTCTAGCATGAGTCCTTTTGTGACCTGTGGAAAAGGAAGTGGGGGAAAATGGGATTTATACACCATTTTTCATGTGTCTGGCACATCCATGTGAGGGTCTGAAAGTATTTGACACTTTATTTTTGAAACAAATGACTTTGTGATTTATTTTTCACCCTCCCTCCCAGGTTACATGTTGTCATGGTACAAAGTCGACTGTGCTAATATTTTCTTTGTTCAATGGTACTTTGTGTAAATGGGGTAATACCAACTGGAAAACCAAAGCCTACCACTCATAGCCAGAAGTGTTGCGCTCTTGAATAGCCTTGCTTTTTGCAATCTGAAAATTGTATGGTTGCATGTTTTATGTTGCAGCAAACTGTGATGATCAGTATTACAGAGAACTTAGTGAAAAGATAATGCATGTCTACCTAACATTTTCTGTCTGAGATTGAGGCTAGTTTTATATAGCATGTGTAAGCTACTTTCATTTATAATGAAGAGTGCTGAAGTTAAATGAAACACTAGGCAACTGTATTGTCTGAATGAATCTAGATCAGATTCCCGAGAGTTCAATATACCTTAATCATTAATTCTGTTATCCACTGCTCTGGGATACTTAGAGGTGTTTCATTTAAAATTTTAAGGGAATTTTGTTTTGCTGGTTTGTATTTGTTACCAGACTAGACACACACACATCTGGGTGAGTAAGCATGCCAGATATACACACACAGAACTATTGGTATGTAGATATTTGTACATACATGTATGCTTCTCTGTATGTGTAGCATCACTTGAATACATGAATATTCAGGATAAAGTGTGTTAATATCCAGATCAATGCTCAAGATCTAGTGAAACTGCTAGTTTGTAAGAAAACCCACAGTGGTTATCTTTTAAGACCATCTCTCTTGCTTTTAAGTATTTGCCACAGTAAATTGTTTTTCTTCTGTAAATGTATCAGTATTTATGTAGGGGTAGCTTTGGGAAATGGGTACTGATCAGGAATTTTAGTGTGTCATTGATGGTAGAGCAGTTATCTGATTAGGAGAGACAAGTGACTGCACAACTGCTAGCTAGCTTGTTCTGCAAACAAGATGAGCAGCATATCCAATACTTTCAGACCTTGTCTCTGAATGAACGAGTAATGATAGGACTGACAGAAAGAAGAATTAACTACTTAATTTTTTGTGTCAAAAATCTTTTCAGTCATATTCATGGAGGCTAAGTATTGTGCACAAAACACCCTATGAAGCTGTTCAGATGGTCTAAAATGTCTGTGTGAAGGCAGGATGTGCAATGCTCTCTGCTAAATCTTCTTTGAGATTTTATATCCATTAAACCAGAGCACAGACTTTCCTCACTCTACCAAATTCAGCAGTGTTTTATTGCCATGACAGTTCCTAGATCACATTTGCACAATGTTGGGTTTTTTTTTTTCTAGCACCAGCTTTGTCCAAATTTCTTCCTTTTATTTTTATTTTTTATTTCCTTTTTTGTGTGTGGGAGGGTTTTTTTTTTTTTTTTTTGTTTGGGGTTGAGGTTTTTTTTCCCTCTTTTTTTCTTCTTTTCTCCTTGTAAAGGGGATAGGATCCAATAAAACAGGTTATGTTTAAATGTGCCAAACTAACTGAAGATAGTATAGTTAACTGCTCAGAAAAGAAAGAACATGTATCCTCCTTATTCTCCCCTTGCAACCTGAGGATTGATGTGAGTTCATGGTGAGTCCTGCCCATTTCTCTGCACCTCACCCTTCCCTGTAGGCATCTGGAACATGATAGGGATCTTTTTAGACCTCAGTGGGCTTTCCTTCAGCTCATTCTCCTTCCTCTACATATGCTAAATAGGTTGAGATTTCTTACTAAATTTGAGATAACCTAAAAATTGAATGTTCTGCTGTTCTTGAAACTGTTTATTTTTCTCAGGACTTGACAGTGTGTGTTAAGAGTTCAGAAGAGTAACTTGTGTCTTACATGGTCTTGATATTAGCCTCATGAGTCAACTTGCCATGTCTAAACTGGGACCTTTTTACAGTGTGTAGGTGAAAGTATCACTTCTCATGTGGAAAGCAGTTGCAAGGCTAAATTCATTCAGCTGAACATAGGCAGCATTGAAGAGGCATGTCTGGGGCTTTTAAGGTGTGAATTTGAGTTGGCAGCTTTTTCGTTCCTCCAGATGCTCTTTCCGTTCTCCAGGAGGTGCTGTGTAATTTGAAATAGGGCTTTTGACTTAAAGGCAGCACAGAGTGAAGTGAAAAAATAAAATATCATTAGTGCTGTGTAGTAGGAGGGGCAATCTAGTAGTTCTTTCATTTTGTTTTTTTCCTTCCCTGCATAAAGAATATTGAAGAACTGAATTCATCCTGTTATGTTGATCTGCGTGAAAAGAAATGTAAATGGGATCCAGATGTGTTTTCTCCTCTAATAGTTTCATTCACTGTGCTTTAGATATGAGAAAATGAAATGTATTCCATAATAGGTTGGAGGAGAATAGACCAAAATTATAATTTTATAATATTCCCTAGGGATTCACAGAGGCGTAACGAATTAACTAGGAAACTTGGATGTCTAATGAACTCTGCACAGGGAAATATTTAATTCTTGTACTGACTGCCATAAGGGCATAAGGTGGGTTATTTAATCATCAGCTGTAGAAATAAAACAGCAGCAGAAAATGGTCTTGTCCCCAGCATTCTAGAGACATGTTTAACTGAGGTCCCCCTTCAGTCTTTCATAGAGAGATTGTAAGGTCCTCTTCTTCAGGACAGAACAGTTGGCAAACACTCATCTGGACAGTTAACACAAGAGCGTACCTTCATGCAACAGAAAGTGAAACACCTGTAGATGCAGCCTTCCTTTCTTTTGAAGTCATTGACTGTAGCTCTTAAGTTAATTTTGCATAACATAGTCATGCAACTTACTGTGTTAAAAAAGCACTGTGAATTTTTTTGTTCTATTTAATTGTTATAGTCTGCAGTCAATGTAAACCTATCTTGTAGCTGTAGTGAAATATATAAATATACTGTGCACTTTCTACCATGCAAACGGTGTTAAATGTTTCTTCTGTTCAGGATGGGACTCTTAGTCTCCTCAACTTGCTTTTCTCTCTTTTTCACTGCTTCTCACATGGTCTGTACTGTAAAGGAGAGGGTATTCAGAAGTGAACCAGTCAGACCGACACCCTGTTGGACAGCAGAGACTTCCTAGTCTACAGCTTCAACCTTCCTCTCATTAAGTTTGTGTTAATGCCTTTAGTGCCTGTATTCCTGAATGGTGTTCCCTAATAGTAGAACATCTTCTAGACCTCTTAAAAGCAATTATTTTTAGGAGACAAAATAAGCGGCCAAAAGTTGTGACTTAGAAGGCAAAATTTAAGTGGCAATGCAGTGTTTATGTGTGAAGGCTTGGATAAATACAGGATTTCATTGTGACTATCATATAAGCAAATGGCTTAATACACCATAATGCCTCTTTCATTTATGGCAATTTTTTTCTAAGTGCCAGTCCCCTCCAGAGCACTGTAACAGATGTCCACTCCTGCCCAGGCACTGCTCTGTTGAGACAGCCCTGGAGCAGCTAGTCTCTTCTTACAGGCAGAAACCTACCCTTTCGTAAGTGCAAGTCTTCTGGACACCGTATGATAAAAAGGAATGTCTAAATATAATCTGTGTTTCCCTCTTTCATCTCCCAGGCTTCATCAGCCAAAAATCCTGGGATTCAGCTCCTGATGTTTCTTCGTCCCAGTGTTTTTCTTATGTGTTTACTTGGTTTGTACTGAACTACTTTGTTTACAAACCAGATTCCAACCCCATTATTTACCAGACCTAACCTCAGTCTGCAAAATTTCTGTCCTGCTTAATAAAATTAAATAATGATTAGGCCAAGGAAAGTTTGATTCTGTAGCCTCAAACTCTGAAGCCTGCCGCAAGCTAAGTGTATGAAACCAGGCTCAGTCTCTTGCTTTATACAGGGAGAGCTTTTGATTGTGTCTCCTACCTTGCAGGTGATCACACAAGTCACTGGGCTCCCTATAGGACAAGAAAGGTTTGGCTGCCTTTTTAACTCTTCTTCCCCAAGATCCATCTTCCCTGAGGAAAATAAAATGAAAGAAAGTCTTAAAGAAAATATCTTTCTCATTGCAGAGGAGGAGGGAAAAATGCTAAAAAGTTAACATGTTTTGAAAAACAGGATTCTTAGTTTTCAGGTAGTCTGTCCATTAAAATATTTCTAGCAGTAAATGCTGTAAGACATAGAGTTATACTGTCATTTGGAGCACTCTTCCAGCACATTGGATCTTTGATAATGTGTTTATTCACTCTACCCTCATTATAGAAATAATCAACAAAATAGATCTGTGCTCTTTCAAATCCCTGCAGAAGTCAGTCATCTCTCCAAACATATGGTCTGTTTACCTTCCCAAAAGCAAAATGTCTTCATATCAAAACCCAAAGACCCTTCTCTGTTCCAGTGCAACAGACCTGGAAATTCATTGAGTGTTTGCTGTGCATTTTGATCCCCAACTGGTATTTGAGAGCAGAAGGCCAGAGCTCTAACCAGGATACATTAGGCTGTCGAGCCACTATGGTACAGTGATTCTGACATTATTTTTTAATGAGAGGAAAAATATAACTGACCTTGTAGGGCCTTGCACCCAGAAACCTCTGGCTACTTGCCAGTCAGAAGAGCACTTTAGGAGCAACTGTGCCATGCTTAGGACAAGTGAACAAAACTAATGTTTCTTCCCCACTCTTAGTCATCAGTGAATGCTTGGTCCCCAGACATTTGTTTCCACTGTGTACAGTTCTGTCCTTGGTTGAAACATCCTGCAGCCATGGTAGGAGAACTGATGTTGAAATACATGAAAACAATCCCTTTTCTCCTCCCAAAACTGTATTTTATGAATGTTACTTATCACAGAAGTGTGTATTTCTGTCAGCATAATTTCTGACGTTGCACATGCAGTGCTGGTGGTCTTACACAATGTGAAGGCAAGTTTGCTCAGCAAATCCCCATTATAGTTAGAACTGTGACAAGGGAAGTGAAAAAACAACATTATCTATAAAAAATACTGTGGAGGTTATAATAAGGGAAAACACATTTAGATTGCTAACAAAAATCTGTTCTCTGTTGCACACATTTATCCCAGCTTACTTAAAAACCTTTAAGAAAACAAGTTTCTCAGTACAAATGAATCCCTGCAATATTACCAGAATCCTGACAAAGTTCTCTTTCATTAGATCTGTGATGATTAAAGTGATGTTCTTTCTTTCCTTCCTCTTTTTGTATTTCTTACTACTACTGTTGCATAATTAGCTCTGTTTGATGCATCTGCTTCTTACTTCACATGAGAGAGTGTGCAGTGGTCATAGAAAATCCATACTGCATGTGGTTAACTATAAGAAGGTGTTCATTTCTCAACCAGCTATATATTTTTATTTTTGCTTAGCAAGTTCTTTCAATCTAAATAGTGTGGGCTGCAAGTAGAATTGCACATATTCCCAGTGTCCACGTAATCAAGCATGTAGGGATTCTGACATGGAATGCTGCTAAATAAGGCTGTTATGCTTCTGTATTTTGTCTAAGGCAAGAAAGGCAAGTGCAAGCATTGAACACTGCTCTTACTTGAAAAGCAGTTCAGTACTTATAGAAATCTTGCAGTTTATCAAGTTATTGTCTTACTAACTTTCCAATACAGATTACTTTTCTAAAAATATCCTTCTTTTCTGCTAGAAGGTCTATTCTCTTTTTCTTTCTTTGGCTAAATTAACCTCAAAATGTAATTCAGCTTCTAATAAACTCCTTAAAAGTGTAATTTCTCCCAATTTTCATACACTTTTTTCCAGAAGACTGCTAAAAAGAACTAACATTGTCAAGTATTTTTTTTCATCCCACACGTGTATATACCCCATGAAACTCTACCCACAGTACTGACAATCAACCTGACAGCATAATCAGTCAAATTTTACTCAGTGACTGTTTCTTAGGTAACCAAACACAGTCACAGAAATGAATTGCACAGTACAGAAATAAAACCCAAACTGACGTGTGGCACTTCCACTGTTTTTCAGTAAAGTCTGAAAATGTTATGATGGCGCAGTGCAAAGGTGAAGCATGTCTGGTGTGCAGATTGTGAATGTACTGCTTCTGGTAGGAGTGCAATTCAACACAGTACCAACAGAAGGTCTGATGCAAGTCCCTAAAATAGAATTCCGTCATTTGAGGTGTAGGTGATGCATGAGCCCTGTGTTGAAGCTTTGTAGTAGAACCAATTTGACTGTTGAAGAGGTAAGGCCAGAAGGAATGCATCCCTTCTAAAGCTTTGTTGGTTTTATTACTCCTTCCCACTCGCATTCTAAAACATTTTCCTAAGTAATAAATCTAGATGAAGTAAATTTCTAGGGGGCGAGGGAAAAGTAAGTGAGATGTTGCTGAACACAGTGAATAGACTCTCCTTAAAGGATCTGTTCAAAGAAACATCTAGCCCAAGTGGCATTTGTAACTTCTATATTTCCCCACCTCTCTATCCCCCAATCCCTATTGTAAGAGGTTGTTGCTGATTCAGCAGACTTTCCTCGAGGGAAGACCTTCATTTGCTAGAACTCTGCAATTTTGTGGTCACCACCGAAATCAGGAGTGGAAGATAAATTGTTATCTTCATGCTAAGAATGTCATCAGTGCCATGTTTCGTTGCTTTTGCTAGTTAGTGTATCTAATTCTTTTGTAACTTCCTTTATACAGTAGATGATTTCTTTTATGATTTGAGGTTTTAGTCTGATGATGTTGCTTCAGGGTTAATATACTGCCTACAAACAAAATACAGGTTGTGTTTGTCAAGATGCTGTTCTGGTGGTCAACCAGCACAAGCTAGCTTTTGCTACTGGCCACAAAGGCAACTGCCATTTTGCTAAATTACAGACAAGCAAATAAATATATCTTTTAAAATAATTAGTTATTTGCCTAAGGGAATACACAGATTAATAACCGGTGAAGCACAGTGCTAACTGTTCTGATGGACAGGAGCTTTTTTGGCAGTAGAGATCTACCAGAAAGGTGGACTGGGTGGCCACATCTGGGGATTGAATAAAATTGACTGGATAGAGCTGTAGGAGTTTGAGAAGCTGTGTTTGGACAGCAAGGGGTAAAATTGACGGCATCTGCAAGTGTCAGAGGCCCTGAGATGTCTATGAATATTGAAGAACAGGGCACTTCAGTTGGATGTAGGCGGTGGGAAGTGCGCAGAGAAGGTAACTGGGTTAAAGACTTGGATGTAGCAGCTTGGTTTACCCTTTTTTTTCCTGCCTGGTTTGGTATATTCTCCAGCTGCAGCACTGACTAGGGCCCTGCTGACTGTGGAAGAAGGGGAACTTGGAGGACATACAACACACATCACCTTTCTACTTAGCTGTCCGGAAGAATAGCCCCCTTCAAAAAGCTTGACCAGTGCTGTGTTGTCACATAAGGAAACTAAATACGTGTATGCAGACACCTGCACATGAGAAACCATTCTGGAAAGAGAATGTTACCAGCTGGAAAGAAATACCCAGTTATCGCTGAGATTTTATAGCTTCGTTTCTTTCTGTTTACTTCCATGGTGAGAGACTCACTTTTCTTCTCTCAGCTCAGTATCCATAGCTGACCACAAGGAATTATGATTGCTGCTTTTTATTCAGCCACATCTGATTTTTGTTTATTTTGGGGGTGTTATGTTTCCCCAGCTGTCCTTCCTGACCTACCTATTTATTTTCCATTTTGATGGTTGTATTTCTAAATAAGTTCAGTTTGTCCTGAACTGTGCTGTGAGCATTCAACTTGACTGATACTCAAATTGGAGCAATCACAGCAAAAATATAAAGGTGCTGTAAACATTTTAAATTGCTTTTGACTATGAAAAGTGTTTTGAAATGATTCCACTGCCTCAAACCTTTTATGTGTACTTTATTCTGAACCTTATAGAGAGGGCATTGGACTGTAATATACAGATTTCCGTAGGGCTTTTTCTGTGACGCTATAAATTCTTTAGGTTGTTTTAGTTTCCAAATAGTAATGAAAATCATATAGAAAGTTAATATACAAAACATAGCTCAAAGAGTTTCAGAGCAAGGAAAAGGATAGCTTCTATCATGTTATCAATGTAATATCTTGACAGGAGATCAACATCATCTAAAAGCACTGCAAAACTATTCCCTGAAAGAAATCTAGTGATGTTAGTGAAAGAACACACCCTTCTGATCCTGAACCCTAAAGGACTCTGCGCTGACCCTCACCTTTCTTCTCTTAGCAAATTTGTTCTATTAATAAAGTGCCAGAAATTGTGACGGCACAAAGAATCAGAGACTCTTTTGGATTGGAAGGGACCTGAAAACTCACCCAGTTCCAACCCTGCCACGGGCAGGGACACCTTCTACTAGACCTGGTTGCTCAAAGCCCCTGTGTCCAGCCTGGCCTTGAACGCTGCCAGGGATGGGGCAGCCACAGCTTCTCTGGGCACCCTGTGCCAGTGCCTCAGCACCAGTTCCAACCCTGCCACGGGCAGGGACACCTTCTACTAGACCTGGTTGCTCAAAGCCCCTGTGTCCAGCCTGGCCTTGAACGCTGATGGGGATGAGGCAGCCACAGCTTCTCTGGGCAACCTGTGCAGTGATCATCACCCTCACAATAAAAAACTTCTTCCTCATATCTAACGTTTGCTGGTTTGATTTTAATCCATTAATTATCAGGCAGGCATAAATCCTTTGAATATTTGTCCGTAACTTCCTGAGATCTATAGCATTGCTCTGTAACCTGTTATTGTGAAGCAGGTGGCCAAAAAAAGTGTAACCATGAAGCATAAACACTGTTGTAGGACAATCAATGAATCCAAATAAGGAACAAAAGAAAAGGAGAACCAAGAAATGTGCGGATATGATTCTCCATCTCGGACAGCTTTTAATGAATCTCCAGTTTACCATTGCTTCTGCTGTGAATAAGATTGACAGCAGAAGAGCTTTGTATGAGTGAGAGACTCAACCTGAAGTGTGTGCAAGAGAAGCAAATCTGAATTTAAACTGAAACACATTTGGGATGTTTTTTGACAGATGATTTACTTCTCTAACTGGCAAGGAAATAAGAAGGATAAATACCATGTAGAGGCTAATTAAGCAGTGTTCTCCCTGGGAAAACAGTTTTATGTCATATACCAGGTGGTTAAGACAGTTATAAACTTGAAAGAGCAAAGGAACAAAACGTAATGTTAAGAAGCAAAGACAGTGGAAAACATGTTTCGTCTTCATACATTAAGTCCAGTGATCTGTACAAGGATGTCCTGTGCCTTTTTAGAACGATCTGATCCTTGTGTGTTTTGTTGCTATGGTGTGCCTTGGCTGCTAGCTTAGATTAAATAGACTCTCTACTACATCTCTCATATGAGAAGAATGTGTGCTTCTCATTCTGGACCTTATTTCCTAATCTTACTTAGTTTTGTCCTCTGTTTTCTGACCGTTAATGTAGAGGCTTGAGGTAGGAAGGAGATGAAGTGATGAGAGAATGGGAAAACTCTCTGTTGTTGCAACATGACGAGTAGGACCCTGCCAAAAATACGGGGCTACAACAAAAATGCATGTTACCTCATCAGACATGCTATGTATTTTAAATATGTACATATTTTGTCAGTGCCTCGAGAAATACTTTATAGGAGACTGTCCCCAAGGAATCTTGGAAAGACATCTTGGTTTATTTGTAACTAGTCCTGAAGCACTTAAAAAAAAACCTTAAATCCTTTTTCCTGACAGATAGGAAAACATATGGGTATATGTCTATAACAATGCTTTTGTACAGTTTAGAGCAGAAGAACAAATACTGCATCGATACATACTGCCATCTCAGAAATGCATGAGGCAACTTGTGAGTGAAAAAGCATGGTTCTGTGGTGCCCTTCTCACCTTTACAATGGCATAAAAAAAAGGCTGGACTCACCTAGTGAGTAAGTGTATTTATAATTCAAACCAGAAGCTGTATGCAGATCTAGAAAGCTGTTGCTATTTCTGCAATTATAAAGCAAGGTTCTGCTTGCTGTAAGTGCACAAGTAAATAACACTTTGCTATAAAAGGAGATGTTTGCCTCAAAGTTATAAACTAAGATTTCCCTTTTTGTGGTACTTTGTAAAATCTAATAAGATAATTAATGGTCTAACACAAGTTCATAAAAAGCATGAATTCAAAGTGCTTGGAACTGCAGTGGGAACTAACCTACCACATGCTGGTCTCAGTCTTCTGTAAATAGGTTAAGATGCTGCCTTTGCTTAAAAACTCAGTGCTATCCTAGAATGAGTTTCTAAGTTCCGAGTAAATCAGGGCGGATTTCCCATAGCTCCCATTTAAAAAAAAAATAAAGTATGTTGTGCAATTTTGTGACATAAAAATCAAATGTAACACTTTGGAAAAATTATAAGGCAAAAATGTGCTACGTCAGAATGAAGCGGTTAATTTGGGCAGAAACAGCACTTTAAAAAATACAGCTGTGCTTTTTGTTGTCCTAATTGGATGGTTTTATAATGACAGATTAAAACCGCTGTGAAAGTAACACACAAATAATACTTTCTAACCTGCTTAGTATTTCAGCAGAAGGTTTTCTTTGTGCCAACTAATGAATCATAGACTGCTGCATGAAGAAAGTAGCAATAACTTCTTTTAAGATGCATTGACATTCTAGTTGTTATTACTTTTAAATTAATATGGGGAACTAGAAGACATTTCAGGTGTTACTGAACATTACTGTTCGGGCTAATTGTTCACTTTCTCTTTATGAATTAACAAGGGCTTGTTAGAAACGCTGTGAGAAATGAGTAGTGAATGAATATATAACACAACAATGCATTTGCGGAAAACTAGATTATTTCTTAAATTAGAAATATGTGGAAAAAGTCTGTAATTTCTATCGGTGTTTGAACATTTAAAAATGGTTAATGTGAAAAATTGGCCTGATCTGGAATGAAATGTTGTTTGCTTAGATCTTTTTCCTAAAATTAATGTAGCTAAATGTAGTCTCAAAAGAAGCAAACAGAAATTCTGGCTTAAAAGAAAAAAAAAAAAAGGTGAATATTTTAAGTTTCCTTATTCCTTCCCCACCCCCCTTAAAAACTCTGCCAAATTTAAGCTGCTTTCACAAAGTGTTAGACATCCTTTTTTTTTATCCGCAAAAGAATTATTCATCTTAAAGATTTTAATCCAGCTAATAACATGAATGGCCAGAACAGACCATTTGCATTTGAGCTTCTTGCTATAGGAAATGCATTTCTGATTATGTTTTTAACTACAGAGTAAGGAACTTTGGAAACTTGGATTTTCTGCAATTCTACTCCCACCCATCCCATTCTTTGAATTCTTTTTGCGACAGATTAGATGGATTAGCAACAAAATTTTGTTGTGGTTCCAGACCTTTCCAAAGTTTACTGGAATTCAGATTGTTGTGGATTATCTCACACAAGTTCCTTTCTCGCGATGTACCTCTAGAGTATTTGGCGACCTTTGTTTTTCCCCATTTCAGGACAAGCAACTGTGGAAAAATTTCAGACTCCCACACTGTATCATTGCAATGTAAAACATTATTCTCTTGTCTGATTTGCAAGTGGAAGGGTGAGGGTTTCTCTGGATTTTATTTCCTACCGAAGTGCCACTCTGAAGCTAAGGATGGGACAGGCACACATCACTTAAACCTGTATCTTTCACACGTGTTTCTTTCAGCATTTTAGGGATTTTATTCTAGCCTGGCCAGGCATCACCAGTTTCAAGCCTGCTTTCCACCAGTCTAGCATGAAAAAGTGGCTGGAAGACATCCAGAAATCTAATATTTTTTTTCCATGGATGGCATGTAATATCCAGCTGCTTTTGGCTCTGAATTTAATAGCATATTTGTGTTTGGGGGTGCGCAATTCAGTGAAGTTTATGAACTAAAAAGAGAGATCCACTGCAACTAGTTCTGTCACTTTTAAGGACACCTTACGCAATTCTTCATGACACACAAATCAGGCTATAGAAACCATCTTACACATTCCTGCAAAACAAGATTTAGCATTGTAAATCTTACTGGAGCAGCTCAAGGAGAGAGGTACAATGATAGAGAACAGAGGAGAGCTGTGAGAAAAAACCTACCACTTATCAGCCTAGAAGGCCAATAGGATCTGATAGGTTCTTTAATAAAACTACCCTAAACCTCCCAGTGGATATTCATACAATAGAAATCAAAAGGGCATGTTAGTCATACAGCAAGAGAGACACCGAGGGAAAATGTCCTGCTCTCCTACTTTAAACAGCTTTCTTCTTCAGCTAAAATAGCTATCATGCAAGGTTCATAAAGAACAGAACTTTTCACTTTCATTAAGGGCCAGTCCAAGGTCTATGCAGCATTTAAGTCATACTATTATGAGGCAATAAACAGGGCACTAGTTGTAAATTATTTCTTATTGATATTATTACCTTCGAGACACCATAATACATAATGATCTATCATCCACGTTTATAAAATGCTTCTACTGGAATAGGCAGACCTTAGTTCATTCTTGGAATAGTCCTGCTGACTTCAGTCATGTCTGTAGTTATATCAAAGGTTCAACTTGCTTTTCACTTCACATTTCTGCACTTTGTTAGATTATCTGGTACCTCTGATCGCAGAGGGTGAAACATACAGTGGGAAGTGGATCCAGTCATATCCTTTTCCCTAAGGCTGTTTCTGCTGTATTCTGAGAAGTGTACATTGGTTAGTGTCACCAGTGGAATCCTCCCAATATCTAGTGCCTTTATGCTGGAGCATGCAGTTACTTGAAGAGGTTTATTAGAAATCATTATGAAGTTCAAGCCTCAACTCCTCCTCCAAGTAAGCATCTCTCTCATGTGTGCCTGTAAAAGCTCTTCTCCCAAATGCAGTGAGCTACTGGCAACCTGTCATTAAGGCTCATCCTGTCCTGCTTCCTGGGGAGCACGAGGGCAGGATTTGACGAAGATGCACGCTTCTAGTATTTTAGGCTGAGTCTGATTTCTTTTCCTTTCAATTAGCTTGTTCCTCAGCTCTCCAACTGTTCCTGTTGTAACTACAATATTTGTATAATTAGTTGTATATAATATAACCATATACAAAATACAGAGGTGTATTGAAATTATATCAAGGGTACTTGAGCTTTTGTAGGTGCATGCAGAGTATTATTTGTTCCTCAAAGGAAGAATTTCATATTGTGCTAATCATTCTGAGCACACCCTGTGATTACCTGAATCCTGTTAATCTGAAATTCAAAACTTCTCAAATATCTGATAGGTTTATTAACATTAAAGTGCACAAAATCTTTTCTTTTGTTCCACATCTGAAGCATCAAAACTTATGTAAGGACTGTTCTGCTGCTGAGCAGAATTTCAATTTTGTAGAACTAAGAGCAGTGTGATATTTAAGATTGTAACTGCCTTCACCAAAATTTCCAGAACAGTCTATTTTTACAATTAGTTCCACTAAAAAAAAAAATCTAATATTTATCCTGTTGATGTTAGTAATTTTTCCAGTGCCTTTTACGAAGATAAAACATAGATGTTACCAGTTTTGTTCAGATGATTATAAACTGACACTAGATATCTGAAAGAAAAAATGGGATTGTGTCTCTAGGTCCATCAATAGTAAATTCTAGTTAACATTTTTGTACTGGATATGGGTTTGTAAGTACTGAAGGCACTGCTGAATCACAGTACTTATTTAGATATGTTGCCTTTTTTTTCCCCTAAATACAAGCAATTAAAGCCTCTGTCTCCACCAAACAACCTTTGCTTCTGACACACTCTAGGCATACTCTCTGCATATATGTTTAATTGCATCTTCTATTTGTATATTCTATTTAAGGAGCCTCAAAACATTTATAAAGAAGAATTTCTAGCAACTACTAAACATACCATAATGGCCAGTTAATGATTAACAAACAGCAAGTGGCTCTTACCCACAACAATTTGATTTATCATCTGCCACATTACCAAATTTATGCCTCACAATAACAGTTTCTTCAGCAAGGAGTGGATGACAAAAGCATCTCCAGACTTTGCACTTGTTTTTAGTACTGGAGCCTGGGATGCCTGGGGCAAAGTGGATGAGCTAACAGGAGCAGCAAACTTCAAAGCTAAACAGAAGCTGAGAACAAACTGCATGTGAGTTTAGGTATATTAGAGAGAAAAAAGGTGCTTCTAGCTAAATAATTCAGCAAAGGTAAAAGAGGGTGAGGTTATGGGGCAAGCCATTATTTGTACAGGAGAGAGAAACAAGTAAATTATCTTCTAGGGAACATTGAAGGGATGGGTTGTGGGGAAAGGACCAAGATAGGGGAGATTATAAATTTCCATACGAATAGTATCTCTCCCGAGTCTGTGATTTTGGTATCCAACAGAAGCTGAAAAATTCTTGTATATCTGACAGCTTGTCTATTCTTCAGTTGTATTAGTTGATCTAAGAGAAGATATTCCTTCCCCCTGCAAAATTTGACTCAACCCTGTCCTGAGGCAGTGATGGCTGCAAGAGCATTATCAATAAGAATAGACATATCATTCTGCCTAGCTGGAAACTTGGCAATGTCTCTCCAGAGACATCGACCGTGCAGAACAAACATGTGCTGTGTTAGCTTTAGTGCTGTATATTTTTCCCTTGGAGCCCACTGGACTGATGAGCAGTTGAAGGACTGCACATCCCAAGGAGGATGCGTGAGCCCCGTCTGACTGCAGTGTCCTCTATCTGTGTGATACTAAGGGACTGCACATAGACAGACAGATCTATGGACAGGCTTTCATGCAGGCCTGTTTATGAGCTATTAGCTATTACAAACCAAAAGCAAAAAAATCCAACAAGCCAAACCAAAGAAAACCCCCACCAAATAACGGACTTTGATGCATGTTTTCCTCCTAGGGAAGAACTTAGACTGTTATATGAGTACTTCTCTATCTCATCCTATATTGCGTACAAAATTGGAAACGTATATTTTTGTGTCAGTCCTTCACAACATGTCATTAATTGCTTGAAGTAAAGTAGCATTTTCTTTTGTTGAGTGAAGAAGGCAAATGTCACTTAGCCCCAGGATGCTTGTGCTAAGTGCAAGATGTAGAGCAAAAACGTGATCTCTGCTGCCAGGAGCTCACAGTGAAATGCTGTGTTTTCAAAGTTGTATCTTGCTGGTATAGATGTATTATGTGCGTATCACTGCGTATGTGTGAGACTAGACAGAATAAGAGATAAGGCTGTCCTAGCCATACCCATATCTTAGCTTAAAAATAATATTATCGTATTGATCTGCTCTCTTAGGAAAAATATACATCACTTTTGAAGTATTCCTAGTGAATATGCTATAAATCTCATTCTTTTGTTCTTTCTGTCTGCCCTTAGGCAGACACAGAAATCAATGGTTTTCATCATTCCAATGTTGTATAATTTCATAATTCATGATGTATGATTTATTCAAATACACATGCAACTTTTGTTTATCAACTTGAATGAAAACAAAACTAATCACTTCTGTCACTTTTCTCTTCATTGTAAACCTGTCAAGCCATACATAGAAAGCCATTTAGAAGTACCGCAGATGGTCTTAGTCTGTTGAATTCTATGTTAGAGATACCAAGTTATAAATTAGCTGTCCTGTCTTGTATAGGCCTGTTGTTCCAGTCCCTCTTGACCAAAATTTCCAATACATACTGAGTGTTCAGTTCACTAAAGAGTTTTGCTGAAGTGAAGGTAGCACATGCTTGTTTGAGCAAAACCTTTTGCTACTCCATAGCAACATGTTAAATAGCCTTGTGCTTCCATACTATTTAGTGATCTGCAGCCTAATGTGGTTACATGATTTATAACTAATGTTTTTAATGTAATTAATCTTAAATCACACTTACCTGCATGTTCTGGGCAGTATCCAGCTAGTATGTAATTAATTCTTGCTGTGAAGCTAATTCACGCTAATTCTGTAGGAACTATTTGGGGGCAACTGAGGTAAAAAGTAGGGAAGATGCACACAAGAAGGTGTCACGAAAAGGACCTTAAGATTCAGCAGTGGATCCCTGGGGTGGTGTTGTCATGTGCTGGCTGTGGAGCTAGGTCAGCAAAAGGGGAAGGAAAGTTTTTTAGTTTGCGTGGTGGTGTTTTTTTGTTGCTTGAGGTTTTATTTTAATTAAATTTCTAATTGGCTGAATTCAGGGTATTTTTGCATCTTGGAATATATAAGGCATTTGAACTTGAACAATTTAAATTTGGTGAATCTTACAATTTTGCTTACATATTTGTATTTGGTCCCATGGAAGAACCTCAGTGTGAGTAATATGGTACTGTAGCCAACGAATTTGGGTTTAGGAGTTTGTTCAGCCTGCCTTATGAAACATGGAGGACTGTGCTGTCTAGTAGAATTGTTCTGGGTTGTTAATTGTCTCTTATTTAGTTGGAAAGTTGAAAGGTCTCATTTTCACTAGTAAAGGGAACTAAAGCAAATTTTGATATGCCTACTCTTCCCTTTCTCAGAACCTCCTTTGTAGAATCTGTTTTCCCTCCAGCATTAGCAATATCTTGCTATATATCATGTATGCATACTTCAAACTTCTGTGAACATAATTGTTACCTGATGAGTAGGATATTTATTACTGGTTTACTGTAATATATTTGCTTCAAACATCTATCATAGACACAGATAAGCAACTATCTTTGATAAGACAGTTTTATAATATTTTATAAGGTATTTTACTTAGTCTGTTAACTGCCAGTAGTTCTTGTCCAGCTCCTTATTTTGTTCGCATCCAAAGATGCTTTAGGTAAGTGCTATCATAATCTTAATTAAAAAAAAAAGGCTTAGATGGCTGTTTAACAATGCTGAAGACAAGGCAATATAATTTCCTTTAGTAAGAAGTAAGACTGATGTTACTAATTTACATATAACATTATTAATGAGTAAAAAGGTCATTCATATGTCTGCATCCTACTTAAATTTTATTTTCTGTGTTCTGCTGTCACTTCTGCTGTCACTGAATTCTGCTCCCAGGGATGGTTATGGTAAATGATTACATAAAGAGAGAACACTGTAGTAGCCCCAGACTGTCAGAAGTCCAGTGGATGGAAGATGTTTAGGCTGTCCCTCAGCTGTTTGTCATAGTGCTTGGTTACAGCACAACCCTTGGACTTGCACAATAACCACACTGTGACCTAGCCTCAGGAGGCCCATCAAGTGCCCAAGGCATGACACCAGAAATCAAGTAGCTCCATGTGAGCTGCCTTCTGTGGGCTGCATCTGCAAACCCCAGGCACAGGGAGGGCAGGGGATGGGGAGTGGAAGAGGAGAAGCCATGGAGTCTTCATTTGGCAGCCCTCTTTCTCTCTCCCCATCTTCCTGATCAGCATTACCCATCACAGTACATTTGCAGTTGTACCAGATGCTTCAGTTCCTGTTACAGCATCAGTTTTTTAAATGTGATAGTGTTTCAGGTCACTGAATGAGCTGAAGCAAAACATGTTACTTTGTATAATAGAGTTTTTGACTGGAAACAGTTTCCTTTGGGCTTAAAATTTAACTAAGTCCTGGTAAAATTGAATCAACTTATGAGAGAAAATAATATTTTATCTAATGCAAACATTATACCCATTTTTCCATAAACAAAATAGAAATATTTTAGTACTGTGGCTAGAGAAAATATCATATTTTCTCCATTTGATTTCAAATCCTTGGCAAAATGGAAAGAGAAACAGAAGATAAAACTGGGAATGAAGTCGTGCTGTATGCTCCCTTTAATTAGCTGAAATCAATTACACGATGTCTTTCAGTATTTAATAACCACTGCTTCTTTTGAAATGTATGAGACTCACGTTCATGTCTGTAGTACCAAGGCTGTGACAAGAATAGCAGATGAAGCCTGTTTTTGTGACTTGGCTGTAATACCCAAATGATAATACTCTGACCATTTAGATGTAATAATAGTTTTAGGTTTAAAGACATTTCCGATTAGGGGTAAAATTTGTTGCCAGCGGAATCCCATTATATACTTTTACAGGTCTTTGTGTCTGAGCTTGGCTTTACAGCATGTGCAGCAGTGGAATAGTATGTGCACTAGTAAGTATGATGCTTTGGTTCATTACAACTTTTTTCCCCTCTCCTTTCATACTTATTTGTTGCACAAGTGGTCTGCAGGGCTTCTTTCTATGTGCTGCTGAATATTAAGTAATCAAACGTGTGATCATTGCACATGACTGCAGTATTTTCAGTTGTTTGTAGACTGACAGGAGACTTTCTGAGCTGCACAGCTATTTGTTTTCTAACACTGGGGAGAACTTTACCTTGGACTGGTCTCTAAGTTTTGGTGAACAAATGTAACTACTTGACTTCTGTAAGATGACACGGAAGTTTAAATAGAAACTGCTTATTTTCATACTCGGTTTAAAATTAGTGTGCCTTTTTTTTTTAATTCTTGTATCTTTATAGTTATAAACTTAAAGTAAGTAGTTTTATAGTAACAGATTTATCTATTTTCGGCTTCACGATCTAGAAAACTATACTAGGGAACATTTAAAGCCCTTGAATAAACTGAAAGAAAAATTTATGAGTTTCCATTTGAAAATGTTATAGCATAGTAGAATTTTTTAATAGCACAGGCTAAAATTAATATTTTTGTAGCCTTTTATTTTCCCCGTACCACATATATTGTTTGTTGCATACGCTGTGGGTGTTTTGTGTGTATGTTTATATAAATGTGTATATATTGCATAGTTAACAGATCTAGAGAGATTTAGACATTTAAGAAGATAAAGGTGGGTAAAGTGGGCTGCCACTGGGGAGAAGGTTAGGAGAGAGAATAAACTAATAATTTGATATTGTGGTAACAAAGTTATTGTATGGGGTGCTTGGAATAAGGGAGAGGTAGTGAATGGAGCATTTAGGCAACACAGTTGAGGTGAGAGTGACGAGCACTTTGTTCTTCAGAGCTCAGGTGGCTCTTTGTTGGTATGGCTCCAGGAAGGAGCCTGTCCATGTGCCCAGGCCCAGGAGCTCCATCCTACATTATTTCTTCATCTGGTGCTACCCTGCCCCAGCTTCTCCTAGGGCAACCTCATCATGGGGGTTTATTACGCTCTGTGGGTCCAGGAGAGATCTGCCCGTTCTTACGTATACTATTAAGTCAGTCTGAGTTTTGTCATTCAATTAAGTGTAAGAAGAATCATGGCTGTTCGAAAGATGAGTTAATGCACAGGAACTGAAACCAGAGCTCTTGAATTACCGTAAGTCTGGGCTTCAGAAGATTTGGTTTCAGCACGTGTATCTTCACGTGTTGCCTTAGGCAATTTATTTCAGTCCTTACCATTCTGTCTGCTACTTTTGTCAAATGGAAGTAACATCTCTTTTCATGTGTGCATCTCATCCTTTGCTTTGTCATAATAGTCTTGGCAACTTTTTCATCCTATGTTAAAGAATAATTTTTACAGTATAACGTGATTGTCATCTTTGTGTTCAGACCATGACAATTGTTGTGGTACTTCGATAATAGTTTATCTCTGCAATTTTGGTATTTGTGTGACTCCTATAACTTTACCTACTTTATGAAACTTCATAAATAAGTTTTATAACAGGATTAACTTTGTAAGGCAATTGTGTAATGGATTTTTGGAAGGCTAAACAAATTAAATGTTGGGACTTTCAGAACTGTAACATTAGCAGCTTCCCTCCCCCCACACTTACAATTTTATTTTTGTTATGCTGACTAGTTCAGTGGATATTTGTTCTTTAGTGCTGCTTTCCAAGGTTAAAATATAGTTTCTAATATTACATTAAAATTGTTTAGTAAGAGTAACACATGTGCTTCCCCTTGGAAAACAGTTAAATTATCATTTTTCTTGCTAGTGTTCTTGGTGGTATGTCACAGAGATTTGTTTTAACCAAATGCTGTGTTTATTGAATCCATAATAGAAGCTCTATTTTTTTTAAATGTACCATACCATGACTATATTATAAATATTGTAAATGTAAGCATAAATTTAAAATAGTGCATTATAAATATTAATAAAGTATATATGTAAGAATAGAAGTAAACTCACTGCAGCATTTTTTTAGCACACAGGACATGACTCCCATTGGGAGTGCTGTGTTCTGCCCAGTACAAAGAGGACTTTAATATAACTGAGTCCAGTTGAGGGTAATCAAGGTAGTCGGAGATCTGGAAGATGCGATGCTCAGGGACAACTTCGTTCAGTCTTGGAAGTTAAAGGAGGATATATTGCTGTCTTCAACTACCTAACAGTACAGTCCAGAGAAGACAGAGCCAGAGTCTTCCAGAAATACTCAGCGGTAGGAAAAATGACAATGGACATGGGAAATTCTGATTAGATTTAAGAAAAAATGGTTTCAGTACGAGGGTGACCATGTACTGGAAGAGGTTTCACAGAGGTGGTGGTATTTCCATACTTCAAGGATTTCAGTACTTGCCTGGATGCATCCCTGAGCAACCTGATATAAGTGGCCCTGCTTTGAGCATGAGGTTGGAATAAATGACCTCTAGAGGCCTTTCCAGACTATGATTTTGTGGTACATATATAAAATAGCAAATATAAAATGAAATTATTGGAGTTCAGTGGTGGATACATCACCAGTAATTTTATAAAACTTGAACAAAACCAGAATAAAAGGAATAAAACCAACAGGGAAGGTGTTAGTTGAGCACATTGTTTTAAGTAGGTCATTGGATCAGAGTTAGTTATAAATCAAAGTAGAGTTTATCCATGGATAGCAGCATTTAGTGACAAGAGTAGCAGAAACATCTGGAATTCTCACTAGGACTCCAAACATCTTGTCTTACCCATCATGTCCAGAATGACTGGTTAATAAAGAATGATGTATATCTGGGCACTTAAAACCTGTATTTAAGCATACAGTTTTGAAAACCTCAGTCAGAGATAGCTGTTCATTTTGTAAATGAGTTTCCTGGCACTTTCATCTTTCTTCTGCAGAAAGCTGTTTCCTGAATGTAAAATGCTGTCTTTGATACAGTGCGATGGCATAGGACTGTTGACTAGAAAATAGCAGAGCTCTTTACACATTCTTCAGAATTTCATAGCCATTATACGTTCAAAATATTCTTTTATCAACTACCCGTGTAATGTATTAGTTATCTGTACAGTGATAGATGGATGTGCAAATCTGTATTGTAAGTATCCTTGTGAAGTTTCATTTTGAGAAACACATTTGTAGAATACTCAACATAGAAATAACATTATTTAAAAAAAGATAAATGCACAAAAGCAGCAATCTTTGATATGAGCGAAACTGCACCCTAAATGTGCTTTACAATAACCCATTTTAACTCTTTCAGTATTTTCGCATTTTGTTTGAAATATAAAATACAAACTGGAAATGGAACAGATTTTATAGCCCAATTCCATTATTTAAATCACTTTGGGCTCTGGTGTTGAAAGCTACAATTCTGTCTGGAGTCGAACTGTAACAATGAGTTATAATTCTGTAATGGAAACCCTGATTAATCTCAGAGTATATAGATGCTAGTGGTGCCATGTAACGCATTAGCGAACATGTTACTGATAAATCAGAATGAAATATTATTGGGCAGTCTCAAAGATCAGCTCAGAAAAGATCTCAATTATAAAGTGTCACAGAAGGAGCTAATTAGATTTTTCTACTGCAAAAGGCTGAGCCATGTACAAGCCTGTCATTCCAGAAAGGAGGAAAGGACTGTGAGCATTTTACTGCTGAAGAAGCAGACAAACAAGGTTTCTCCATGAAAGTTCAGAAATCTCCATGAAAGTTCATGGCATAGGAGGAATCTTCAGCCTCTCTTATTGCCAGTGTTTTGTTGGCCGAAGGCACAATTTTTGTCACAGCTCTGAGTCTCAGCCACTCAGCAGCAAGGATTAGATGGGTTTGCTGGTATCCCTCACGACTGTGGCAGGCTGAAGTGTTTCAGGTTGCGTCTGCAGAACGACCCATTCTGCAGGGACGTTTGTAGAAGGCAAATCTGCCCTCACCTCTCCTGTCACACTGACAGGGAGAATCAGACTTCTCCCTGCATGCACTTTTCAAAAGCAGTCTTCCCTAACTCTATGATCTTGCAAGCAAAAATGCAAATATCATTATGTCTGTCTCTCTAAATTGCAATTATAATGACAGCTCTCATGCTACCTACACATACAAATGGCATAAACGTGGTTGCTGGTGCACAACAGATGACAGGGCTGGAGAAAAGTGCTTCCTCTTAGAGGATGTGTAACCTTACAGGCAAAGCATGGTGGCTTCCCATGGATTTAGACTGATTATTCTGAACTTTTTAAAGTTTTTTAAAATCTGTGGTTTAGGTTATGAAATACTAACACATTTTTATACCTACATGGGTGGCTTTTTGGAAGTAACCTGCTTAGAAGTTGAATGTAGTTACAATAAAAATTGAGTTATGATATTTAAGTTTTAATTTTAAGTTTACTTCAGAGATGAATTACCACCCCAGCTGAGTTCAGAGCTGTACCTCTGGGCCAGGTTCCATTGTGGCTGTGCGTGCAGCCTCAGAGGAGCCAGCTGCAGTAACCTCTCCCAGGAGCAACGATGTTTTGTAATTACAATATGCTACAGCATTGGTAAAAGTTGTTTAGCTAAGATTAAATTATTTAACTAAGATGCTACATGCTCCTGACTGATTAGTATTTGAGATGTGATTATCTTATTTTCAGATTGACTTTTTCATACCTGTGTCCAGAAATACAAGGACACTTCTGTTTTTATGGCAGTGTCAGTCACTTAGTTTTACAAAACCAGCATTTTATCCTAGTCTTTTCCAAGTTCCTTAAACTTTTTAAAGCTTGTGTTTGAGGGAGAGTTTTGCGAGTGTGTAAATGTTCACACTGAGAACTGTTGCAGATCCTGCTATTCTGCAGCAGAACTGACCCATAAGTGACTTTGTGAAGTTAATGGCAAGCAGATTCATCGTTCCTGTTACAATTATGTATGTGTTATGTCACTGCTGACATTTACTAGAAGCTTCTTTGTATGTACAGGCCAGCTTCAGATCTAGCAAAAGAATCTCAATTGGGCTTGAAGATAAAATATTGAGCCAGAAAACTCTGTTGTAGTAGGTATCTTACTGTGCTAAGTCAAAGTATTCAATGCATCCTGCAAAGAGTTCCTATGAGCATCCAGATATCCAATTGCTCTTTTAGCATGGAGCTGGGGAATTAGTATGAACAGGAAAGAAGGACAGTTGTGGGCTTTTTTTAGTTCTTTAAATCTTTGTGTATAAGACCATTATATAAGTGCTTCCCTGGAAGCCTGACTGTTGGCTACCTCCCAGCAAATATATAATTAATATACACCTCTGTAAGGTACAAATAATGACAAATATCCTCACATGGTGTCCATCCGCATGTTGCTACCACCCACATGCCAGTTGTTCTACTTCCAGCTGCTTGGGATGGACATCTCTTAAAATAAATCAACTTTGTCACTTTATTTTTCCATATAAAAATAATCTACTCTGATAACTTTAAGTGTAATCGTTCTAACATTGAGCCTCCCTGTTTGTATCCTCATCTTTAAAGCATAATACATTGATAACGGAGAAGGAAAATGGAAGAGGGACATTTGGGAGAAGCTGCCTCCAGAACCCAGTAATAGGTAAAGACAGGAAGATCGATTTCACTAGCTCCAAAGCCACCTTAAATCTTGGTATAGCCTACAGTTTAGCTTGCATTTCCTTCTCTTTCTTTTGCTTATTTCTTCCTTATTCCTTTTTCTGTTGTCATTTCTAGCAATAGGAGTGTCAATCTCTAGTAATACCTAAGTCTTATTTTAATAGCAGTCGTAGCTCTAGTTTTGATTTTCCTTGACTTTCCTGAGGACTGCTCAACTGAGAAGAAGAAAAAAAGACATTGCATTCCTCAGATGCTGAATATATTGAAAATGGGAAGAAAACAATAAACTGGGGACTGGCAAAAATGAGCTACACCTATTCAGCTGCATCAGTTCTGATGAGCAGATAATGAGAAAAACATGAAAGCTAAAGAAATCTGGGCTGTGTGAGTAAATCATAACTTCGAGGATATTTTTTTCAAGTCAGGGGAGGTGAGACTTTAAAAGTCTGGTTTAGACTCACAAGTGAGTTCACTGGTCAAGAAAGAAATGTGGAGAAGATTGTTAGTTTTTCAGATTAAATGGTGGAAGAGTTTGAACAGAGGAGAATGAGAGTGGTGACTGGTAAGAGCGAGCCGTGGTAGTAACAAGGGTTGACAGCGGAAGGGTCAATCTGGGGTGTTCCAAAAGAAAAAGTACGAAGATAAGAAAGAGAAGAATCAATGTGAAATGCAGGGAGTCAGCAAAATCAGAGCACTTTCTCACAACATGCTTCAGCAGCGTGAGAGGAGGAGCAGGAGGAGAATCATATCTCAGGATGTGATGGTGCCATGATGTCAGTAGGAGAAAGGATGGGTTGTCAGAAGTGATAGGAGAAACTGCATCATTTTAAGAAGGAAGGGAGGATTGTGAAAGATGGATGTGAAAAGTGTCTGACAGGGTGAAAACAGAAAGCTGGTGTAGCTGAATTAAAATAGGTGATGAGTAAAGGGAAATAATTCAAAGACTGAAAGGGGTTTGGAGGTGTCTGTAGCAAGAGAGTAATGGTACGCTGAATGGATGAAAGTTCTGAAGAAGTTTTAAACAAGATGTGAAAGTGAGATCAGAATCACTGACCTTCCAGGGTTACTTAGAAAATGAAGTTCCAGTAAGACAGGAAGCGCAGACATCTGCAAAAGGCAAGAGGAGCCAGAAGCCATTAAGTAGTAAGGGAAGAAGGCAACCTATGGAGAGGAGCCAAGAGGAAAGGAAGGGTACTAAAGCCCTTCTAGGTCCTGCAGTGGGTGGAGGCAGGCAGCTGGGTGCAAGCAGGAGGAGGGGAAATGTGCCTGTGGCTTTGGAGGTTGTCTGCTTGGACTACAAACATGTATAAGTCTCTAGGGATAAATTTTTGGAAAAATAGGGTATATTTATAGAACAGAAATGGAGTACAGTTGGTGTTAATTAGACCTGCTGAAGACTGTAGTCTTCCTTTAATCTGTGTTATGTGTATTCTAGTTATTTCCATAGGAATTTCCTTATCCCCTCTGAAACTGGTTTTGTGCTGTATTCCTGACTCCTGACACCCAGTCATTATCCTAGATAAGCAGAAATTAGTTTAAGAATGTGGATTGCTTTATGCATAGAATATCCTCAGCCTATAAACACAGCCCTAAATTTCTTCCTTTTTGCTGCTTTCTTCATTTCATTTTAAGTGTCACTTCTTTACTACATCTTGACATTTAATATGAAGCATTTCATCTACCAGAAATACATCTGAGTTTTCAGCTCAAGAGTCCAATTAAGAAAATGCTCCCATGTGCATGCATTTTCCTTTATTGAACTTCAAGCTCCCTGCAATGTCATATACATTACAAGTTTAAAAACAAGGCTTTTGTGGAAAAAATAGTTCTAATCTAAAATATCATCTTGCTTCCTCACTGTGCTTCCCCACCTTCAAAAAAATTAGATGCAACAAGCTGTCTTTCAGTTACTATATCTTTCAATTTTTGCTTAGTGCCTTTTTTTTTAACAGGCATTTGCATATGCTTCACAAATGTTGTATGTTATATATCAACACCTTTATCAGCATAGATATATGCTTATAAAGGTGTTGTTTTCCTCCTGCTTTAATATTTAAGAGATTAAATAAAGTAATGGTAGTTAAAAATGTAATACTACATAATGTATGTGTGAAAAGAAACAACTTTTTTTTGGCTGTTTTAGATTAATTTGATACTGGTAGAAATTACTGATACTGAGCAGTAATGAACAAAGATCAGGCTTTCTCCTCTGGATCCTCTAGTACAAGTCAAAGATACACAGAAAGAAAGAAATCTATGTTGTGCAAACATCCACGTCACAAACTGTTGGTTTCTCTAAAGCTGTTTGGGTCTTTTCTCAGAACCTGGTGGGTTGCACTCTTGGGCTCTGCTTGTGATAACCTGTGGCTTTTGTGCTGTTGTGGCTTTCCAGTGCAAAGTCATGAGGACCAAGAATGAAAATGCTCAACTCTCAGTCTGAGGAGGTCTCATTACAGAGAATTGCTTATTGTATTTGATTGTAGCAAGCAGGTGAAGTGGCTGTATTGTTAACAGGAGATGAGGTGGTTTCAGTTCCCTTGCCACGTTGCCTCCTTCCAGCTGGGCAGCTCTGTGCTGACACAGAGGGGAATGCATCAGTTGTTTCACAGTTAGAATGACAGCACTGCCCATGATAGAGGACTCCTAACATTGATTGCTCCTATTGAACAATACAGTATAAACCAGTGAAGCTCTCCCTCTTTTGTAAAAGGTTTTTGTTAAAGTTTTCACATAGGGAGGACTTTGCATAGTCTAGTATCTCAACTACTACTTAATGTTACTTTATAGACTTTCTTCTGTTGGGATTATTATGCTTTATATTGACCAAAAGTAGGTGTGTGTGACTTTTTACGGATGGATGAATGCAAAACTGTTTCAGTAGAGGAATCTCTGTTTTCAGATGCATAAGCCAGAGAGCATAGTGCAGTGTCATTGATATTCCCTTGATCGTATGGCCAGTGTAAACAGGAGACAGGTTTTAGAAGGATGGCTTTACAGCCATTAGATTTTATATGAAGTGCAAAATTTTATGAAGCTTTGATTTTGAAAAACATTCATCAAAATTTAGTTTTCTTCTCTACCCTGTTTCACTGGGTGATGGGTTTTTTACAGAAACCTGCTATTCCCAACAGTTTCACAGGTGAAAAAAGTCACATTTGTGGTATATAAGATTTGGGATTAAGAGTTGTTCATCCTGAAGTAATTTAAGGCTTGTAATACCAGGATTTGAGATGTAACAGAGAGGACATGAACAGCAGACCAATAAGAGGTCATCTCTGAAGTTGTTGTTTAGAAAGAAAGAAAGAAAGTATTTACTGTAAATGTCTCGACCCTGTTTAGTTGAATTCAAATGTTTGTGTTTAAGTCCGTATTGACTGCTGTTCATAAAGGTGGGCTGTTTCAAGCCCACTGCTGGCTGAATCACTGGACATGTACGAGGACCAGCAAGTAATGCAACTGTTGTCTGGCTCTTCCTTTTGCTGAAGAACTGCAGCTTACTGATGTATATGGATTTTCAGGAGAGGGTCAATCTTTGAGGCTTTGACATTGCTGAGGCACTTGATTTTGTACTGTGCAGTCCTGTGCTGCTAGGCTTGAGTGTGGAGCTCTCTCACAAACAATCAGATAAATGACATGACAGTGAACAGCACCCATTTTCCCAGGACACAACCCTTGCCTCACAGACAGCTCCCACCTTAACAGCAATTTATTGCAGTCAATTTCATGGAGTCTACAATTATGATTTTCCCCACATGATTAACTGCTTTTTACCTTTGCAGTTTCTTAAATTAGTTCACTTTGCACCCATTTTATTAACAACTGAAAATTGCACCACATACCAAATAGCTATAATATAGAACTATTGAACTTACAGGAAAGATTTAAATTGACTTCATTGAAATTCTGTTTGTCTGTCTATTTAGTTATACAGCAATATGGAAGTCACCATACCTTATGGACCCTCCTGTCCATATCTGAACTTTTCATTGTCTACTCACTGATCTATACCTCAGAGTACGCAATGTAATATAAATCTGTGATAGTATATTAAAGAAAAATTAAAGCAATTTATAACCAGTAAAACTTTTTGACTGCATATTTCTGAAGAGCGCATCTTGGTGACCAACAGTTTAGATCTGTATATTCTATTAATATGTTAATATATTAACAGAATAATTTCTATTAATTAAAATTATAATCATTTCTACCCCTGCACTCGACATTCAGGTGAGGCACATAAAATGGAGACAGCTACAAGCAAGCATATGTTTCCAGAGAGGGGCCATGGTGATTTTATATCTTGGATTTTCTAAAGCCTTTCTAGTGGTTGCCAGTCATTTAGGGCGTATAGCAATTTGGATGAAGATAGACAACCTCACAGCACCAAAAGTTCAGAGCTTGTTCGAATAGTCTGCAATTGCAACGATGGAGATAACAGAACAACTCAGACCACTTAGAGTATTCAAACCCAGACAGGAATGAATGCCAAATGAATCAGAGGAATTTGATTTTACTTATTAGTCTGTGAATGATAATGTAGTTGAATAAAAAGCAGTTTTCTTTCCACAGGCCAACTCCAATTAGTATAGTAGCATTTGTTCTATTTTCACATACACAGCTCATCAGCCACTCTGTTGCAAGTAGGTGTTGGAAGGACACTTTGACGTTCCTCTGCAGTTTGCTGCAATTGGGGTGAGTGCTTTGCTACCTGCTGGGCCACTTCATCTAAAGCTTCTATTTGGGAATGGTGTTAGCAGCTGTTGCAGCTGTAACAATCTGATTTGCAGGAATCCTCCTTCCAGCACTCTCACAGTTGTATTTTGCAATAGGGAAAATGCCTGATCTGGCATATTGGCTGCTTTGTATGACTCTGATCAGTTGCTTCCCCACTGGCTCTTGCCTGTATTCAGTGCACCGTGCAACTCTTGGGGGACTCAGGGGTTCCACTCTCCAAAGTGAGCTGGAACATTTCCATCAGTGTTCATTATCTTGAATTTTCATTAGAGTGGGAGATTGCTTTAGCTTCTGAGTATCTGTTTGCTAACAAGTGAGCTCAGACTGTAGAACAAGATGTCTTTTACTGCAATTTGTATAGAGGTGTGAAAACAGTGTATTTGAAGGGGGGAGGGGTAATCAAATAAGTTTAAGTAAAGTCCGTTGTACATTTGGGAGCCTTAGCTGATGCCTGTGAAATCAGAAAGACCTTCCTGAGACCAACCCTCTCTCCACCTCAGAAAGGAATCTGAGATAGAGGCAGGAGGAAGGATTTCCCTGGGAAGTGGCTAGGTAAGAGCTAGAGCAATCAGACACAGCTTGATATTTTCAGAGTGCCTGCAGGGATCATTGTCTCTTTAAATGCTGTGAATAAGGCTGTAGAGCTGTAGTTGGGTTTGAGGTTTTCCGTGTCAATCAAATTTTCCTCTAATCCCACACAGCTATGTTAGTATTTACAGAATCATAGAATAATAGATTGGTTTGGGTTGGAAGGGACCTTAAAGCTCATCCAGTTCCAACCCCCTGCCACGGGCAGGGACACCTTCCACTAGAGCAGGTTGCTCCAAGCCCCTGTGTCCAACCTGGCCTTGAACACTGCCAGGGATGGGGCAGCCACAGCTTCTCTGGGCAACCTGTGCCAGGGCCTCAGCACCCTCACAGTTATTTGCAATTATTTACAGTATTGCAGTTGTACTAAACCATTCTTCTTGATGATATGAATGTAAGTTGGAAATACTGCAGCCTTATTGTGAATTTGTGCCCTGAACTACCTATCTTGCTGGTGTTAATGGTGTCACCTAAGATGCAAGTCAAGCAGAACTTCCTAACATTAGGCATGTGACCACAACATTCGTATTGGTACTAAGATGGTGTTTTCAGGTATGGGCACTAACATATATTTTGATTTAATCTTTCACATTAAAAAAAAGAAAACCACTGAGACATGATGTCTTAGATTTTTCTGGCATGCAGCACAAGATGGCTGATGGTAATTAGCTGTTGTTAATGTACAGTGTAACTCCTTAAATACCTAAATGAAAAAAAAATATCCCATAGATGAAACAGATTTCTAACAAAAACTACATGAATGATTCTAACTTGGTAACAATGTAGAGATTGATAAAGTGTCTTTGATTCTCATCTCTGCAGCTGTTTCTTTCTCTTCCTTCAGCAATACATTAAGTAGTGGGCATCAATTGACAAAACAGATGATGCTTGCTAGTGATTAATTTGAATCAGATTTACATTTGAAAGACACCAAAATCTTGCTGAAAGCTGGATGAAAGGCCCAAGATCTAGACAGGCTTAAACTTAAAACAGAAGAAAGAAGCAAATCTGTAAGTACTGGGATTTGACACTATAAAAGGCCATCAATAGACTCACATTGTATGTTAGAATAGAGGTTCAGATATTCAGCAGAGCTGCTTAAATTACTTTTCCTATGAATTTCATAATACCTACTCTGTTTATTGGTTTTAATTGACTTTCAGTGAATTACCCAAACTGAAGCCCTGGTCTGCTAATTTCTGGAGAATTTTGCTGCTGGTTTCTGTGGTGCAGGACTGTAGTGCTTGATTTGTGATTTTGACTGAAAGATAAAATGATCAGAGGAAACTCACTGTTCTCATTTTTGTCTCTTTAAAATTCCTCATTGGTTTTAATCACTCCAACCCATCTATAAGCTTATAGAAATTGTTTCTAAAGTAAACTTGTTTGCCTTGGAGCTTTTGTCAGTTCTTTTCACTTTCATTTGAACAATTTATTTACCTTGACCTGTCATTTCTGCAAGATTCTACTCTTGATGCTTCAAGGAAAGGACTCTCTAATAAATCTGTAAGAAAATAATTGGGGTTTTTTGAGTTTCAGTTTTGGCTAAATACATAAAGTTGAAATGCATTTCTGCCCAGGCATTCTCTTTTCACTAGCACAGTGCAGTGCAGTGATTTCTCTCTGACTGGATTTCTCTCTGACCACCCTTCTCATAAATTTAATTCACATTGTGATGTTGAACCTTCTTATACAAAAACTTAGATTTCTTGTAGCTACAAATATTGCATTAGAATGTCCTCACTCGCATTTGGGTGCTCTGTCTGATGTTAGATGATATAACTTAAAGAACTGGTAAAAACTGAAATATAAATACAGTATTGCTTTTCAGTTCTTAATGGAGGTACCCGACATGGCAGAAATTGAGTTGTAGTAAATCTACTTTGCTAGAGCCATCCTGTGATACCATTAACATTTAAGTTCAGGATCCCCCCTCCCATGGAAGATTAACACACCCCACCCCACCCCCCGAAAACCAAAGTAAAAGCCCCATCCTGCTCAGCTTGGTGTGCAAGACTCACCTTTTCTGCTAAGCTTTCCCTAGTAATTGGAGCAGAAGAATAACCCTGCAGGGCACTCAGGGCTGCAGACAACTAAACCACAGAGTAAGGCAGAGATTTGATTGTCCCTTTTGGGCAGATTCCACAACTGTGAGTATCGGGCTGTAACAGCAACCGCATTCAACAGCCATAGGAGATAAGAGGACTGATAATGAAGTAGTGAAGGAGATTGCAAAAGTGTGCAGACATTTAGTATCACTGTCATTACGTGTGAAAATATCAAATGACCTACATAAAGCGTAGGCTTAACACCGAAGAAATTATTGCCATGTTACTTTTGAGCTGTGATTTAAGAGATATTTTCCATCTATAAGCTCCAGATGTCATAGTGTTTAAAATATAAAATAAAATCAGTGACAAAGCTACGTAAATAACCTTTTTGGTGTTGTCTGTAATATTTGAAAATCCCAATAGGCTGAGTTCAAAATGGACTGTCATTTTGATATAAGAGGCTAATTAATCCACATTTCTCATATAGAGCACTATGTAAGATTTACTTTTCAGACCAAAATTTTCAAGCACTGGCTTGTTATGTTGTAGTTTCTGTATGTTGTGCAGCTTGAAAACCCATGTGGTTCTTGGAGGGTGGGCTTTTTTTTGTTTGTTTTCTAAGGAAAGTGGAAAAATAAAAGACCAATATACAACGTTAATATGGTTAAGGAAAATAGGCTTTTATTAAGAAATACAGGGCGGTAGCTGGAAATAACTAGAAGGTGGGTGTCCTCAGCGTTACCTTCTTTTCTATTGCTGTTGTGAATTCACATCAAAAAGTGACCTTTTTACTTTTATCTGATACACATTCGGGAAAAAGCCATCTCTCATGCTGCTGTGAAGTAGGGAAGCTCATGATCCCGAGAGATACACAAAGGGAAATGTGCGAGCTTCCTCTTGAACCCTGTCCATACCCCACTGCTTTCCAGTGGATGTCATTGCAAGACAGAATGAATCATCTGGGTCAAAAATAAAGCGCCGAGAAGGCAGCGGTGCTGGAGCACAGCTTCTGATGCTTTCATTTTTGCTGAATCTGTTCAGTAAACTGACAGGCTGAATCAACTTCCTCGCAGATCACGAGCACAGCTCCAGAAAGCCTGACAGCGCTCCAACTCCAAAGAAACTTCCGCCAGGCCAAAAATAGTAGTGAAAATAGTATTAGTGATGTATCTACAGAGGATCACCCCATGGAAAATAACATCAGTGAACAACAAGCTAAGAGTGATGCCAGCATGTTCAAAGCTTTGAGCAGCAACGACAGTTCCTGACCTTTTGCTCTTTGTCAGGAGCATTTGAAGCAGTTCAGGGAGGTTTGGTAAGAACCCACTTCAGTACAGAACTGGGGCACAGCACTCTCAGGCATTGCAAGGCAACAGGTCCTGTGCAATCTTGACTTCATTCATGATAGATGTTACAAGGCCTCGTCACTTTTTATATCTCATATCTAGGATATAGAGATATAGACCTTTTATTTGCCATCTGGCATGGAGAATAATTTCCTTCCTCCTTGTCTGCATACACTAAGGTCTATTTTAGTTTTGCCTCTGATGTTTTGAGCATGGCAATGTCTTTTCTTTATCACTTCATTTTTTTTTCTGATTTTAAGCAAAAGTTCATCATTTTGTCTTCAGAAATTCATTTTTATTTTAAAGTTCCACCTTAGTTCCTGCTATTCCTTCTTTTGAAGTAATTTTGCTCTTAAGTAACTGAGACCTTTCTCATCTAGCCTTTTTCCATCTGGTAGCTTTTTATAATTCACTGAAGATTTTTATAGCTGTTTGATGAATTTTGTGCATTCTCGGACTTATGTGACAGAACACATTTCATAAAATGAACCTTCTGAAGTCTTCCATATGATCCAGCTTAGCATCTCCTCCTTCCTTCAATTATATCTTTTTCTTTAGGCTGGCTGTGGATTTTATTATCTGCATACTTTTATAATGGTCTCTCACTCCAGCACTGGTGGGTTTTTCCCCTGCTCTATGGAAGTCCTGAGGCAAGCTGAAGTGATAATTCCTTGTTGAATTAACATTCTCACATCTAGATTAGGCAAAAAAATTGTCATGTCAGTAAAAAACTCATATAGGAAATGTCTTTTTAGAGTGAAACAAGCAAAAAGCCATACTGCGTGCAAGGAGATGCTCCTGTAATTCTTACCTTGGATGTATGTGTGGATTTAGAAGATGACGAAAATGGCAATGATCTAATTAAGCAGCAGGCAGTTTCTTTTCTGTTTGGGTATGGTTTTGCTGAACAATGAGAAGCACCTTTGAAACATATTTTAATGGGAGTTTCCCTCCGTCCTTGAAGCAATAAAGCTTCTAATAAAGTGAAACATGCATCCATGGACGGTAAATTTTTCTTCCCATTAAAGTATTTAGGGCCTTGTATTAATAACTATCCATTTCTCATGCTATTTCACGCACTGACACTCAGGTGCACTCTATTTCCTTCCCTGAAAGCTATCTCAAAGGTGTAGTCATAGCTGTCATTTCAGATATAAATTTTCTCTGTAGAGAGACAGAGAACTTTGACGCCTGGCTTCAAAATTTCCCAGCAGGGAGGGGCTTTCTTGTGGCAGCCATGTGCTATTATTCAACAAAAAGGGGAATTTCTGAGTGTGGCACCCTGCTGATTAAAGGTGTTTCTGCGCTCAGCACACTTGTCATCAATCGTTTCCACAATCTACAGATTATTCTTTTTCTTATGCTCTGCTTCCTTTTTGTTGCTTGAGCAAGTCTAAGTGTTTAGCAAAAAGAAAATGTCTGGATGCTGCTCTTTGTGCCTTGCTAGAAACAAGTTCTACTGTACTTTGATTCGTAAGAATAAAACCAAACAGAAAGTTGCAAATCTACCCATGGAATGCTCAGAAATCATTTTCCCCGGAGGAGCCACACCTAAGGATATAAATGACTTTTTTCTTCCTTTCCTAGACATTTTTGAATAGTAATTTGACAGCTATAGTCTCTGTTTAAACTAGAATAGTTATTAAAATTATGGAATATATCAGACTGTGAAATAAAGTGAAAGGCATTGCTCAGAGGCACAGCAGACTAGAAAAAGCTGTACCACATACAGTTCTTTGTATCAGAAGAATATAGATACAGAAATGTTGAATCTGAAGCCTGCTAAAGGGATGCTTGGATTGACCCTGAAGTCTGAGACTTTTTCAGTTTCACTGAGTTCTCTCTGTTAGTGATAAAGTAATTGTTTTTGTTTTCTTTTAGACACTTCATAACTAATTCCACCCAAATCTGCTGCACTTTTCTTCCAGTGAGTACCAGAACATATTTAGCTCTATTTCCATGAGTCCTTTCATTTAAATCTTTAAAATGATGTCTACTTCCTGGAGCCATCAGTGGCATATTCATGGATGGCATTCTGCCCTGTATGTGGTTAATAGTTCTATAGTCGGTCCTATTCTTTAGAATGCTCAAGACATCCTAAATTCATTTGAGTTTTTATTGACGTGCTGTGTTAGATCAGCTGCAGATCCTTACCTTGCTGCTTTCTACTAAGAGAAAAAAATCTTGCATCATACCTTTTATATGTATTACTCTTTTTTTTTGAATGCACAGCCTGTTTTCAGATAAATCACCTTATTGGAGTGTTTCTGATTTCTTTTATTTGCTTTTATACGAGCCTTGAAAAAACTGGAGATGTTTTCAATAACAAAGTACTTCCTTCTATGTCTCTTTCCTTGAATGTGGGCTTTACTTATAATGCTGTAAACCAAGCAGATAGAGCCCACAAGTGTCATTTCTGTCAGGTTGCAGCCAGATGAGACACAGCAACGGCTCCCAGATTATAGGCAATTAGCCTGCACATTACAGGCTTTACTCTTCATTTAACAATTAAACAATGTTCATGCTATCTGTTCATGATAACTTGAGAAGCATATCTGATCAAAATGTGATTTGCTTCTGAATACATATTCATTGAAAATAGTCCAGGTTAATAGGACAAATTTTTACTACTTAGATCTTTTATTTTTAGAGTATTATTGACTTGATCAATTAAATATGCTGCTGAACTGCTATAAACTCTGTTTATTCCTGTGAACCATCAACACAACCAGTGAGTAACTTCAAGTTATTAGTAAAGAATTGGTCAGGAGAGATTTATTTTAAAATCTTTGTTTCTTCCTCTTTATGTGAAAGAAGGAAACAATCAGTGTAAAATATGAACAAATAGCATTTTTCTAGTAAATATATAGACACCATTTCACATGTATTTCAATCAAAAGTTGCCAGCACAAAGACAGGAAGAGAAGAATTTCAGGGGTTTGCCATAGTTGTGACTATAGCAACCTATAGCTTAGAGAAGCAACAGTGTTTCTATATGACACGAATCGTCTATGTCTAGCATATCTACATCTAATATCTCTGTTTCTCTGTGATAAGCATTCCTCAAAAAAAAGATAACATGGATTTAATTGCAGTATTTATAAGCCTAACTACAACCACAAATCCCAAAAGAGTATGTAGTTGCTCTGTCTTTTACTTTTCCTTGAAAATGAATTGTAATGTTTCTTTTTATTACTAGTGTATAAAAAGCATCATTCAAAAACCCAGCCAAATCCCCCTAAAAGCAAGAACCCAAAGGTAGATTAAGAATCTCCTTAAGAATTTAAGCAGTGGGTTTGTACACCCAGAGAACGAGGTTTTGTTTTGATGTGATTAATTTTACCCCAAGAACTCTTGTTCTTAATATCCCAATGTTGGGAGTTAGAATAAAAGATTTTTCCTTCTGGGAAGTATCACTAGGAATATATTTTTTTGTATTTATGTTTGCATTTGGAGATAATTTACACATTTTTAAGCCTGTCAGGGACCCAACTACTGTGTTGATCACAATGTTAATTATATATGTAAGTCCGTGAGACAGTAATGTGGAAGATGAAGTCATCAGACATGGGACTTATACATCTGAAAGGAGCTGTATTAGGGGGTATGTAGGTGTGTGAAAAGGCAAACCCAGAGCAGCAATCAGCCAGTGGATCTGGTGTGCTCTTTGCTATTAGACGCCATGAAAGTGATAGCAGTAACAGTGGGAATATGTCAGTGTGAAGTACAAACATGTAAGGCTGGCTTTGGTGATCTTAAATGGCCAGAACAGATGGTCCACAGGAGGAGGCTGAGACACTGAAGAGTGACCAAGCTCTTTTTTTGGTAGAATTGTTGTTACAGGTCAGTCTGTCTTACGTCATTATGTCATTTGTCCACAAAACCATAGAAAAGGAATACAAAAGCAGTGAAGCACTTTCTCCTACTTTATAATAGGATTGGTTTTGCTAAGGGTATTTCTACTTGCCTGCAAATGCTAGGAGCTCTGTGCAGTTGTTTGGCTAGCCTCAAAACTCTTTGATGATACGTTTTCCCTATTTAAAAGGAGAAAGTTCTTGGATCTTTCTCCCTTCCTTCATAATAAAATCTACCCATCCTGTAAGTAGTGACCATCTCAATCAACTCCTGTTTAGAGCTGACAGGAGCTGTGAAGTGCACCCTTTGTTTCTATGACTTCCGTAGTTCTAAGCTCGTTCCTTTAGAAGTTATATCAATCAGGAAAATTGTTTGAAATACCCAGATTTGGAGAAAAGGCCTGAAGTAATTGTAGTACTTGCTGCTGCTACTAATGATACCATCAGAGCAAAATAAATTTCAGAGCACTTGATATTCTTTTTAAGATGAGAGGAAAAAATTAGAAGTGGACTGAGTACCTGACCTATGCCAACTTGATCTGTGTGAAATTATCTACATATAAATAAAATCCCTGTGGTTGCCTTTCCATTAAGAAGCATTATGTGACTCAGGTAAAATCTAATGAAAAAGTAGTCCTGCTTAGAAGAGTTCTTGTGTTATGACAGCTGGGGAAAAGAGGAAACAAACCACTGATGAAGAAAATGAATTTATTGATTATTCAGTAGTGCAACAGAGAGGATATTTTTTAAATCAGATGACAACAAGCCGTACAGACTGCTAAACCAGATGTATTTTCATATCGCTTATTCAAAGGCCTAGAGTGATGCACTCAATGTTCACTCTTCTGATATTATTTCTATCTTGAAGAATTCACCTAATTATTTATCAGTGAGGTTTTTTTCCACATTTTCATGTCTTCTCATAAACTGCCAGTAGTATCTTAAACACCTTGGTTTTTATATTCCATAAAAAGAGGCATAATCGACACACTAGTCTAGTACTACTATTATTGGAAAGAGAGAAAGGGACAAAATCACTGAACTGTGAACCTCTGTGCTTTGCTTTACAGACCAATTAAAGAAAATAAGCTCTTCCTGTTCAAGAAGAGCTTAAAGTCTAATGCTGATAGCAGTAAGATTGTCTTCCCATTGGACATACTGTGTATGTGCTGGCTTTCAGTAAGAAGGGGCAGCTATTTTGAACTGAAACTCCTTTGGAACTAGGTCAATAAATAATTTATTTGGAACACTTCCTCTGTGTTTATGTTTCTTTGTATTGTGGAAAACCATAGCTGTATAAGACAATTCAAAACATCAGTTCCATTTGATTTAACTGTGAAGTCCAACTACCTGTCATTTCAGGGGTTGGTATTTAGAAGCTGAGTACTCTTGGTTTAACTCCAGGTGAGGTTGTAGATCAACTATTTCTTTTATTATGTATTATGAGGAAGTGGGCAAAGTGACATTTTGGGGGGGGCCAGAAGGCCAACATCTGTCCTTATTTCTTTCAACTGAGAATCCAGTTCCTATGGTGTTGATAAGCTACAGGAATATCTTTTTTGAAAGAACTGTTTGTTAAAGTCCATTAAGTATTTTAATAATCTGGGGAGGTGGTTTGGTAATGTACTAAATGTAAAGTTGTATAGCTTGTCCCATAGATCTAAACAAAGGCAGCAAATACATCAGTTGGTGAAATAAATGAATATGCTTCCAGAGGCATTGAGAGCACAGCATGTCTGTTTTCATTCTGTTGTTCCATCTTTGACAATTATTTTAAGGACTGATAGATTCTTTAGTACCAGACTTAATATACCTGGACTCCAAGAGATGAAATCTGTTGCTGGAATTCTCACCACCAGTGCTGTCCTCCATGGATTTTTTTGTCCTGTGTGCATCTTTGAAGTGGTATTATAATGATGGCAGCAAAAAAGTAGAGAGTCTTAAAATGGACTTATCGGGAGACGTAACATTCAGCAATTATATCTCCTCTTTAATAACTTAATGTTTAATAAAATTCATCACAGGGAGGTGTTACAGGAAGCCTTCAAGTCTTGTGTTTGAGAAACGATAATTGCTTGTGGCACAGGTAAAAAAAAAAAGTGAAAAAGAGAGAAACCCTCTACTACACCTAAATTAGAGCTGGAAACAGATCAGAGGGAGGAAATGAAAGCACAAAGTTAATGAATGAGCAGCTAAACTTAAAAAATTAGACGTAAAGGAAGCTATGTAAAATTAAAGCATGAAAAAATCTATGAAAGCAAACTGCTGCCTTAAACTAAAGGAAAAACATGATGCATAAGCAGACAGAGCAGAGAGATGACAGTTTTAAACTGTTTCTTTTGGAGGGGGTAGAAGTCATATTTCAAATCACTCTGTATGCTCAGAATGAGATTTAGCTTATGGAACAGATGGAAGCTATGTCTGTAAAATATAGAAAGGAGAAAGTATGGAGGGTCTGGAGCAGAAACAATTATCCCACTGGGAGAAAGATAAGTGTGTGCACAGTCATTATATGTCACTTCCATAGAGATCTCTCATCCATTACCTCTGGGTAGAATGAGTATCCATGTAGACAACTGATAATATTTATTTCACTTTCCATTTCAACAAAGAGGCGAGACAGTAGCATTGTTTTTTTCTGCCCAAAGTATTGCAGTACTTTGTTAACGTGTCTCGAGGTTGATGCATGTTTCAAACTGCAAGAGGCTGCAAACGTTTCTGTTTGAGACCCTGCTTACCAAAATGATCAGTCGGAGAACATTTTTCCTGGGAGAAGTAGTTAAACAGGCCTCTGTGACTTTACTGGTAAACCCACACAGTAATGCATAAATAGTTTTCCTTGTGAGCTCCTCGTTGCATTTCATTTTCATTTGAGAGTTGAGTGGCATGTTGTCCTTGCGACTCGTATGAGACCATGTGCTGGAAATGGCTGTTACATCCTGGATGTTTCTGGGGTACCATCAAATTACCAGAGTGCTTTGTTCAAAAGAAAATACGTGTATTTCTTTGATAATTCTGGTAATTGGAAATAAGTACTTCATCTGTGCTCATTTTATTCAACAATTGAGTTACATATGCAAACCTGCCATATTGCTACTTCACTATTGCTTTGGTGCCTCCTGTAGATTATACCCTTCTGTACTAATAGTAGCATACCCTTAAGGTATCTTCTGCTTATCTGTTGTCATTAAAACTAAAATAGGAGACTCACCTTTCCAAAAAGTATGACCTTTTTGCAGCGTGGTGAATGAGGGGTTAAGAATTTTATTTGGGTTATGTGAAATATTCCAATTGACAGGTGAGGTGAGCTACCTGAAGGGATATATTAATCCACATGAAATATGCTGCTTGGCTGAAACTGCAGTTTGGAATTTAAAACTCCAGAACAAAATACACTTTTCCTCTCAACAGTAACGAACCCTGAGCCTTGCAATGTCCCAGGGGTGTGATTATCTCGGAAAAACTGTTTCCCCAGATATGTCTTGTTGCATAAATAATCATCTCTTTGATACAAAGGATAACTGTGGGAATGACGTAAGTTAAATATGTTCTTCAGCAGTCTGACTTGCAAGGGAATAAACAATTTGTTGATACTTAGAGTGCTTAAACCACTTCCTCTGGTTTCCAGGAAGCTTTAAACATTCTAGCCATACAAAAATAATATAAGTTTCATCAATAAGAAATAAGCTCTCTTTCTTCATTTTATTGATTCTCATATACTTTTTCACTAAATGTATGCAACCAAAGCACTGGTTAATAATGCTGGTATATAGCGTGGTTCAAGCCCAGCCGGCAACTTGGAA